>NC_086300.1:7363200-7631200 GCF_963924245.1 Chroicocephalus ridibundus | reverse complement strand
CCCTTCCAGCCTAGGTGATTGTAGGATTCAATGATTCTATGATTCTGTGATCTCCAGCTACTGCCTCTCACTCCCTCAGCCGAGGCAGAGAGGTGGGCTATTCCTCTCCTACCTCCCTCTGTGGCTTCCAACTACAAGCCGGTGCTTCTGCAGCAGTTCAGCTCTCCTGGCGTTGACTTAGCCTCCCTTGTAGGTCTTGCCGGGATCTTGTCTGCCCCCAGTCAGGCTGCCAGCAGTTCCTCCAGCACAGCTAGGAGAGGCGGAGTTTCTAAGTGCAGATGTGGTCTGTTTCCTCACAGGTGAGAGACAGCTCTGTCTCTCTAGGTATGCGCGTAGGATTAGCACATAGGAGGATTTGTGTTATTTGCAACAGGGATGTGTAGAGGCTTGTTCCCCCTTTCACGCCCATTGCTCACAACAGGTCTCCCATCCTTTGCCACGCGCCATCTGCAGCCTTCCCTCTCCTGAAAAGATAGCTGCTGGTTTTGCTGGAGGGTCAGCAAAGGGCCTGCACAAAAAGGGCCTCCTCAGCCTTCGAGCACACCCTGCCGAAGATGGCGAGCCCAACTACCACCCGAGTGAGGAGTCCATCTCCCCGGCTTCACTGGCTGGTGGAGGTGTCTTTTGTTTCCGGAGGGTTTCTCTCACTCTGGCTGAGGTTCACAGCCCTCAGCATGTACAGGGTTTTTCTTGGTAAAAGCCCCTGATGGAGGTTGCAGCCTACCAGATCTGCAGCTTTGGAAATTACTTTAACCCAGCTGGTTAGGTGGTTACTAAGTTCAGCCAGGAGGTGTATATATTCAGCCCATCCTGGGCCTTCATACCAGAAGGAAATTTTGCAGCGAGGTGACTTTCTGTTGTAAGATGGTCCTTCTCACAGGCGACTGCCCACGTATTCCTGATGGCATGTTCCTAGAATGAGCTCTCCACTAGAGCCTTGGAATCTGGTCCCACTGGGAAACAGCAGGGAAAGCGGAACCTCAGGAGGCAGTACAGGGGAGTCGTTCTAATACCACAGGTTTTGCTAGCAGTATGGTGAATAGGCTCTCCAGACACAATTACAAAGCCATGTGGCACATGTTACCCAAACTGTTTAGAATCAGGTAATTCACAGGAAACACCATAGACAACGTTAGGTATTATTTCTCTGAATTCAAACTTGGCTATTCAGATTAATCTCTGTGGCTTCATCAATTCAATAACCACAAACCAAACCCACATCTTCCCAAGTACTATCACTCTATATGGTCACCCAGTAACAATAAGACCTGTGCTTTGCAGTCCTTTGGAAACCCAGTTTCATGGGGTTTGCCCCACTGGAGTTTTACAACTTGTCCTCGGGTCTGATGATGGTACTGTTTTTTCTGGGAATAGAGGACCTCACTCTTTCTGCCAGTTGACCCCTCCCAGTGGTATCTGCAAATACTATTCTGCATCATCCCATGGAGCCTGGCTGTGTCCTGTTACGGTAAGACAAACTTCAACCACAGCAAGGAACCAGTCTCCAGAAGTGTTTTTAGGATTGCCACAAACTCAGAGGTGACAAGGACATCTTATTCCATGGACGAATGATGAGAGGTTGTCAGAAGAAGGATGAGGGATACATACCACACAACAGGGAGCACGTGGGGTACTCATAGAATCATAGAATCATAGAATCTTCATGGTTGGAAAGGACCTTTGAGATCATCGAGTCCAAGACTCATGAGTGTGCCACACTGAGTGGTGTGGATGGCACAGCCCTGCACCCTTGAGCAGGAAGGGGATGTGAAGGGATGGATTGATGGGGAATTGGGAAAGTCACCCCCACTTTTAGGGCCACATCCAGGATGACCACATGCACCAGACACTGCAATGACAAGCTCTGATCATTTCCGTTTATTCTAAATTTGCATTTTCTCCCAAAAAACTGCAAAAAGTCATAATCATAATCTTTCTCCCCCCTCCCACAGTAAGGTCGGAAGCATTAAGGTTTCAGGATCTCCTAAATGTGCCCCTAACCCACAAAAATTCTGCACCTCTTCATCATGAAAAGAGTATCCCTGAATATATGAAGGTTCCCAAGGCTGATGTAGCCTTTCTCAGCTAAGGAACCCCTCCCCTTAGAGAACACTCAGGAGTCGGTTGTAGCCTATCTTCCCACAGTCTCCTGAGATGGACAAGAGGAGGAATGTGCCCAAGTCAGGAAGTGGGACAAGGGCTGTGAGAAAAGAGGGAGTGTTTGTGTGAGTGTGTGAATTTGGAGTGGAGAAGTTGCTCACATACTCTGACTGGCAGAGAGACATTAAGTTCCAAAAAGCAAGGGACACGTCTGAGGGAACTTGCCCAGCACCTCCCTCACCCTACAACCACTGTAAGACACAACAACTCATCTGTGACTGTGATAGTGCCACAGCTCTCAAAAACAGTGCATATCCTGTGAGGAGGGACTGGGGAAACAGCAGGGTCTGAGGGTGAGCAGGGGAATTTTGGAAGCATGTTGTGGAGCCTCAAAAGTAATGAGGAAGGCTTTGGAGTAATTCACCATGAACAGAAGGGACAAATTGTCATCTAGCCCCTGTCAGGCTGGTTCTACTGAAATCAGTGTGATAGCTTTAGGTCCTTTGGTCACAACAAAGGCATGTCATATGGTCTTTGATGAACATCATAATTGCTCCTGAGTGAGGCTCACCTAAGTTATCTATCTCATTAGAGCTTAGCTTCTGTCTGCACAGACATCAATAGGTCTCATCCAGCATTCCCTACTCTTTGTAAATACAAACTCTGAATTCTGCACCCAAGGGTTTGCATCACAGCTAAAAGGCAGCATGAATTCTTCCCAATGACACTTGGGAATAATTTTCCTTACAAGGAGGTAGCTAAGTGGGCAATTCAGAAATGTTGCATCCAGGAAACTCAGCCCATAGGGTACAGCAAAACTCTGTCACTGCTGCTCCAGACAGACCTCCTTGAGGCTGCAGTGTAGTGATATAAGGCACTGGGGATAGTGTTTGTTATGAGCCTGGTAGGAAAAGCACTCAGAGTCCATAAGGTATTGATTAAAACACCATTTATTCGACCTATCACAAGAAAGAAAACGAGGATTGACAATCTTAGATCCTTTCAGATGCTGGGAACCCCAAGTTTTATTACCTTGGACAGACCTCCAATCAGGGCATAGCACAGAAGGCAGATCCCATCTGTGGAAAGTTTTGCCGTTGTTTTGGTCCTTTGAGCTCTTTTAGGATTTTCTTAGAAGAAAACAGTTCTAGTCATCATTTCTACTCTCTACTGTTTAACCTATTCATTAGTGACCTGGACAATGGGATACAATGCACCCACAGCAGGTTTGCAGATGACACAAAACTGGGAGGGGAGGTACCATGTGCTGCCATTCAGAGGGACCTCGTCAGGCTGGAGACATGAACAGACGAGAGTCACACAGAGTTCATCAAAATCCTGCACCTGCACCCAGGGAGGAATAATCCCAATAACTGGTACAGGCTGGAGCTGAAGTTTTAGAGAAAAGGACTTTAGGGTCCTGGTGGCTGACACCACATTGGACATGAGCCAGCAATGCACTCTTATAACAAAGGCCAATAACATCCCAGGCTCCGTTAGGAAGAGCATTGCCAGAAGATGGAGGGAGGTGAGTCCCTTCACAGGGAAAACCCATGTGTAGCCATATGTAACTGTAATATGAATTTTTGTATTTCTGACTCAATGCAGTTATATTCCTTGGGTAACATTTCAGTGGAGATTGTTGCAATGGAAAACAGTATGGATTTCTTTCATCGTACTTTCCATTTTACCACCTCCATGAAATTGGTCTAGTTTCACATAACTTTTGATTAATGCCCTTCTTTAATAATAGAATACAAACTCCCAGCTGCTTTCATGACAAATAGATAACCTAGCTGGACCTCATAAATAACACAAGGACCAGAAACTCCACCAAATTACATTCCTAGTACAATCTAAGCAAGTCTTCTAAGATAAACATACCACTTTGCAGTTTGTTGGGGTTTTTTTTGGAGTGGGGAAGATGTTCATTCAGCAAGAATGGTGTATCCTTCATTGCCATTGGTAAATTCTCCAGCTGCTAATTTTCCTATTGAAATTGCATGCTTCGTATCCAGTCCTGAGTCACAGACAATGTGGTGTACTTCTGCTCCCTCTAAATGCCTTCTGCTATACCTGGACAGACTTCAGAGATTTTGAACAAACCATTCCTATACATTTTCATGGAGAACGCTATAGATTGATTTTCTTCATTTTTGCTAACAAGGATGTCTCATCAAAAGGAAGCACTTCATATGATATTTAACTCTTGATTATATATGTTCTGTGCTTTTATGTGGAGAGGATGAAAAGGGATATTTTTAGTAAGACAGAACAAAAAAGAATATATCAAACTGAAAGATTTTTTAAATTTTTTTATTTTTAGAGCAATGGAATTCAATGTTATATCACAGACTTACCAGACAGACTTGGTAATGTCTAGACTGAAGGAGAATTAAAAGCCTGAACTTTAAAGATAAATGCAAATTACAGAATCATAGAATCATAGAACAGTTTGGGTTGGAAGAAACCTTCAAAGATAACCTTGTTCAAGCCCCTTGCCTTGGGCAGGGACACCTTTCACTAGATCAGGTTGCTCAAAGCCCTGTCCAACCTGACCTTGAACCCTGTCCAACCTTGACCTTGACGGGGCATCCACAACTTCTCTGGGCAACCTGTTCCAGTCTCTTACCACACTGGCCTCTTGCCTTCCTTTCCTGGGGATCGAGAGCTCTTGCACTCTATAGAAAGCGTCCTTAAAGACCTGCCAGCTCTATTCTGATCCCTTGTCCCTGAGGGCAGTTTCCCAGAGGATCCTACTGACTAATTCCTTGAAGAGCTAGAATTCTGCTTTCCTAAAATTCAGGGTCCTGACTTTACTCTTCCCCTGACCCATATCCCTCAGGACTGTGAACTCCACCAGTACATAATCACTGCAGCCCAGGCTGCCTCTAATCTTGATGTCACCAATTAGGTCACTCGCATTGGTGACTATGAGGTCCAGTATCGCATCTCCTCTGGTGGGACTGTCTATTACCTGGCTTAAGAACTTATCTGCGATGAACTCCAGGACTCTCCCGGATTGCCTACAGTTCACTGTGTGACTTTTACAGCAAATGTCAGGGTGGTTGACGCCCTCCAGCAGGATGAGAGCCTGCAAGCATGATGCCTCCTGTAGCTGGGGTAAGATGGTTTTGTCAATAGTCTTCCCTTGATCTGACAGCCTGTAGTAAACACCAACCACAAGGTTCTTTTTGTTGCCTCGGTCTCTAAATCTTACCCATAACCTTTCAACCTGCTGTGGCTATTCTTCAGAGACAGCTCTTCACACTCTAGCCATTTCTTGATCTCTAGATACCCAATATGGTAAATATCTTCTCATATCATCTGATGATTTGTGTGTGTTTTTACAGTCAGTGAGTCAAGAGTAAGATTTGAATTGTGAAAATGAATGCTTTATATCCTACTACTTCTCTTTTTTCTGGTGTCGTCAGCAAAAATTCCTAAAAAAAAAAAAAAGACAAAAAATAGACTAACTTTCTATGCGCAATTTCCCCTTCCCTTTCAGGAAGAAAAAGTAGGAAGAAGAGACATTGATTCAGACCACAGTGAAAGAGTTCGTCCTTCTGGAAATTTTGTCAATCCCACAGACACCCGTATTCCTCTCTGTGGTGTTCTTGCAGCTCTCCCTGCACACTCTCATTGCAGCTTCTTCACAGTGGTGTCTATTGCGCATGACAGGTGCCTCCACACATCCACGTACTTCCTCAACAATTTCTCTTTTGCTGGCATCTGTGATTCCCCAGTCACAGTGCCCATGATGCCGGCTGATCTCTTCTCTGAAAAAAGACTATTTTTTTTGAGGGTTGCGTGGCTTAGATATTTTCCTTTACCTCTTTGCTTGCATAGAGATCTGATCATCATAACAACCTATGACTGCTACAAAGCCACCTGCAAACATATGCACAACTAGATCACCATGAGCTGGAGGGTGTACCTACAAATGGCTGGAGCATGTCCTAGGGCTCAAGGAAAAGAAAAGCTTAAAGATTTATGTGAAGTTTTTGTGAAGGACCTGAAGAGCAACAGTATGGTAGTCAGTACCATCCAGATGTTCCCCACTGATGCTTGGAAGGCTGCTCTCAGAGTCCCTCGCCAATACAAGGGAAGGCATACCAAGTCTCTTCTGCTTAGAAGCAAGTCAAGCAGTGGTGATTAGCACAGTTCTGCTCAACAGAGACTCCTGAGAAGTCCTGATCACATCATCTACTTTATCTCATCCCCATTTTCTGCTTTTTCCCCTCCTAGGTTCTTCCTCTTTATCATAAACAGCCCATCACGTTCACTCTGATTCCCTTGGCTCCAATTTTGCAGATCTTTCTTGATATCTATGAGATTATTTCCTTTGTAATTACACCTTAGTCAGCAACTGGCTAAGCAAATACTCTTTTTTTATTAGCTACAAGTTCTAGTTGTTTCTTACACAGTTACCTTGCTAAGGTAGCATAATTGAGGGATGGCCATCTACCTGGATTACTTTCTGGATGTTTCTCATATTGCCACATTCTTAAAGTGCATGGTTGGGGCAGAACTTTTATAGAAATACCTCAGCAATATCTACAATGTTGCTCAGACAAGGATGTAGGGAAAGGGCTTCCTTTCTCCATTCATCCCCCTCTCTAATACTGTCTTTTCTGATGGACCTGGAACCAGTGTTTATAGATGTTGTATTGGGCTTACATGGAAAGGTTTTGGTAGTGAGGGTGGAAAGAACGGAGTGGGAAGAGGAGAGCTGCAAGGAGGGTTTCTGTGAGAAGACATCAGAAGCTGCCCCCGTGTAGGATAGAGCCAGTTTCAGCCAGCTCCAAGTTGGACTCACCACTGGCCAAATCTTGGTCAATCAGTGATATTGGTAGCACCCCCGTGGTAACATATTCAGGAACGTGTAAAAAACATTGTGCAACAGCTGAGAGACGGAACTGAGAAAATGTAAAAGAAACAGCCCTGCCAACTCCAAGGTCAGTGGAAAAGGAAAGGGAGGAGGTGTTCCAGGCACCAGAGAAGAGTTTCCCCTGCAGAAGGTCATGGCAAAGTAGCCTGTCCCCTTGCAGCCTATGGAGGACCAAGGCAGAGCAGATATCCACACTGCAGCCTGTGGAGGACCCCATCCCGGAACAGAGAATAGGCACTGAAGAAAGATGCAGTCCATGGACAGCCCACACAGGAGCAGGCTCCTAGCAGGAACTGTGGCCCATGAAAAGGAACCAGATTGGAGAGGTTTGTGAAGGACTGTGTCCCATGGGAGAGACTCCATGCTGGAGCAGGGGAGCAGTGTGAGGAGGAAGGTGCAGCAGAGACGAAGTGTTATGACCTGACCACAACCATTCCCCACGCCCTCGTGCAGCTCAGGGCACTGAAAGAGGCGGTAAAGGAGTCAGGAGCGAAGTTGAACCTGAGAAGGGAGTGGGTGGAAGTTGTTTTTAGATTTGTTTTATTTCTCACTATCCTACTTTTATTTCTCGGCATTAAATTAAATTATTTTCCCCAAGAGGAGTTTGGTTTGACCATGACAGTAATTGTTAAGTGATATCCCTGGCCTTATCTCAATCCATGAGTTTTTTCATCATATTTTCTCCCCCTGTCCTGTTAAGTAGGGGAATGACAGAGCAGCTTGGTGGGCACCTGGTAGCCAGCCAAGGTTAACCCACCACAGATGTGTATCATTGTGGGAGCCCTCTGTTTTCCTGCAGATGGACTTTTTAAGGCCAGGCTGGATGGGGGTCTGAGCAACCTGATCTAGTGGGAGATGTTCCTGACCATGGCAGGGGGGTTGGAACTAGATGATCTTTAAGGTCCCTTCCATCCCTAACAATTCTATGATTCTATGTGATATTTTCCTTTTACAATACAAATACGTCAATTTTCTGCAGGTATAGAAGGAAATTAAAAGTTCTTTTCCTACTAAAAGTATCAGGAAATCCCAGTCTCTCTCTTGACTGATATGCAATACAACATGCTGCGGCTACCAGTTTCTTCCTACTTGTCAACACCTCTAGGGTTTGCTATTCCCTCCCTTCCAGCTCCACTTTGTGAATACTCAGGGACACAGGAGAAACTCAAGGACAGGGAATGGAAAGTGGGATGTAACTTTTACAGAAGCTTGCAATTCTCTCACCCTGCTGGAGGTGTAAGCATAAGGGCCAGGCACTACACGCTGTTCCCTGAGGCTCTGGGTAGCAGCAGACCAGGGACCTGGAGCAGGGGCACAGAACATCTCCCCTACCAGGCCATCCTACAAGAGGTGATGGGCATTATTGTATTGCAGGATCCACTCAGAGCCGAGAGCTCTGTGCTCCTGTCCCAAACGACTGTCCATCTTGCAGTCCCCAACCTTCTAGTTCTTGCTGCAGAGTCAGGAACATGTTGCCTTCTCCAGGACCATCTGGATCATAAAGTCTTTCCCTGTGCAGTCACTGACTCCCATTTTTTCCAAATTACATGGGCCAGACCACTGTCAGTCAATGCAAGGTTTAATCATGGTGGAGGAAAGAGGCACCTTCCAGACCACCTGATCTTATCAGATGTTCCATGCTCTGGTACCAGCAAAGGGGAGGCCAAACCCACATCTGCTCTCATATCACACAGCAGCTGGCCCCAAGCAGAGCAGCCAAGTCAACACATGGCTGAACACCACAGGAAAATAGAAACACCAGTGTCTGGAGGAGTTTGAGGTCTCTGACACTGGTTTGTGCCTCTGTGCTGTCCATGACACCCTGGTGGAGAGAGCTTCCTCGACTAGACAAAAACCTGGGAAAGGGAAAGGGTGTTTCTGTGCAAGGATGAGCTCTAAGGCCATCTCTCCCCTGGCAGTGCTATTTAACCACATCCAGGGATATCCAATCAATGAACTACTTTCCAAAGGTGGTCACTCTCCAGAGGATGGACAACGTGGTGAGAAACATCTGTGACGGAAATTTTCTTTCTCCACATGCCAGGTCAGGACCACACTCACTGTAGGCTATACAGGGCTATTTTGACGTGGCTCACTGCATGGTTCCAAGGACATAAAGAAACTGGTAAAAGCTCCTACAAGTTCAGCAGTCCTGTGCCAAAAACCTTTTTGGTCTCAGCAGAGGACTTTTTCCCACAATACAGAACAGGGGGATTTTTCACAAATGGAGCATTTATGCAGAAAAAAAGGGAAAATGGCACGCAGCTTCTGTGAGAAGTGGACCCGCAACCCGCAAGACCGTGGAAATTCCATGACATGGGAAGAATTGCCAGATGTGGATCAAGCTGTCCTGGTGCACTAGAGAAACAGAGTGGCTCTCTGTTTGCACTATCCTTCCACGGAGTTTAATGTTGGCCATGGGTATCATTCAGAAGAAAATCCCTTTTGCAACTGAAATATTTCCAGCCTGCTGGTTTTGGAAAAGGCAGAGAAGTTTAGAAAGCAGAGAATAACCCAATGCATGACTAAGCACATTCAGTGCACACCTGTATTAACAGTCACTACACAACCATCCCAAAACACCTCCTACCAGAACCACCCCTGAGCAACATCTCTCTCCCTGGGCATCTTGGGAGAGCATCTGAAAGGAAAAGAATGACACAGAGGCATGGTCTGGGATGCATCAGATCTTTAATGAGTCAAAAGAGGGAAACAACGTTGCTCTGAGTCGAGGTCCCAGTACAGGGTGCAAGAGAAACACACAGGAGTTCGTGACCCATGGCTGCAGCAGCAATCCTACAAGGTGTTGATCTGCCAGCCCCATAGAGGGAGCAGGGTCAGCAGGTCCTGCCTAGGCTGGCTCTGTGGGGCTCACAGCCCAGGGCAGCACAAGAGAACAAGGAGACGGGAGGCAAAGGAGAGAGTGGAAGAGGGGAAAGGCAGGCATGGGCTGCGCTTTCTGAGAGCCAGACTGGCCCAATCCTTTTGCAAGGGTTGCTGGGGTTGCTCAGACCTTTGGAAAGCAACAGCACAATGCTCCATCCCCAGTCTGGTACCATCTTGTGGGTCCCTGGGGAACGTCCCAGCAGCTTTAGCAGGGGAGGCACCTTGTGCCACAGGAGCGGCTGCCCAAGCCAGAGAGGCCAAAGCCCCCGGAGGAGATGGGGACTCCCGCAGAGCTGAGGACGCTGCCAACGGCAGCGGAGGTGGAGTTTCCAACAGCGGTGTTCTGCGGGAAGGAGCTGAGGATGGGGCCAGGCAGGGTCACCACCACGGGGGAGGGCTGGATGACGACGGTGGAATCCTGGCACTGCCTGACACAGGGCTCATTGCAGCTGTTGGCCAGCGGGGTTGGGCCGCAGGGCCGGCAGGGCTGGCAAGGCAGGCAGGGGTTGTAGCAGGACATGTCTTGAGGCTGGAAGTGCACCTGGGAGAGACAGTAGGGGGAAGCAGAGCATGAAGGGTGGTTGCAGAGCAGCCCGTCAGCCCAATACAAGGGACACAAGCAACATGCTAGAGCTGAGAGCTCAAGGCATTATAGGGAGGCCCATGGGTTTCTCATTCCCCTCAGCCCAGAAAAGCCCTGCCATGAGTCACTAAGCCCCTGGAGATCCCTTCCTAGCCTGTAGCTAAGAGAAGACCTCAGCCAAGCCCCAACCTCTCTCCATGACACACCTTCTACCCTCTTTCTTCTCCCATGATAAGCAGTCCCATGACCCAGCGTAGGTCAAAACATCAGTTTTGTGCTGAGAAATCCCAAAGGATGATGAGGCAAAGGAAGATGAGCATGAACAGGAGAAAGAGTTTCAGACTTACCTTGTTCCAAAGGAGATGGAGGCAAGAGAAGTGAATGAGAGAATGAGGAGAAGTACCCCCTTTTATACTGCTCCCGCACTGCCCCATGTGCACAGTCACTGCACGTGGGCAGTAATTTTCCAATAGACTCACCTCCAAAGCAAAACATGCTACCTAATGGCACAAGTTGTGGTTTGGTTTCCATCAACACTGCCATTTAATTTCCTCATTTCTCAGGCACAAGGTCTGCCATGGGCCCTTTCATGTGCCAGGATTAGAGGCCCAAGGAAATTCCAGGAAGGGACCAGTATGGGTAGAAGATGTACCCCCAAGTGTAGGAAAGGTGTCTGTAAACAGGGAAAATGGGTGTGGGGAAATCTGGTGACGTTGTTTTCAATCCCCATTGCAGAAAGATGCTCATATCCTCATATGAATGCAATCCTCTCCTAGGTGCCCACAGGCTCTTCTGCCTGACGATGTGACACAAATTCCTCACTTAATCCTATACCAGTTTATTTGGCAAAGTCATCTTCTCTTGTTGCACTCTCGTGGGATCTCTGATCACTACCTTCAGCAGAATTGAAGACGAAAAATCTTTCTGAACACCATGATTCCTCAACAACCCCATTGGAATCAGATCCATCCTCACTACTGGAGGGGGTAGGAGGTGGGGGCTGGGGCTTCAGACAGCGCCTCGATTCACCCACGCCCTTCGCACTACCATGCACTCTGGCTGCACATTTTGGACCTGGACCAAGAGCATACCCAAAGGCAAGGTGGCTTTTCCAAAACACTCTGACCATCCTGTGAGCACTCTGAGCTGTGGAAGTGCTGGCAAGGTCACTCTGGAGGGCAAAGGCTGTTGGAGCTGCCTGGAGCTGTGTACTCAGGTACAGCCCAGTGCTCAGAGATGGTTTTCCCTGGGCATGGATGAAACTGCCCTGGCCACAGGGCAATTCAGTCTTGTGTGGGACATGCACCTGCAAACAGCACGCACTCCTGGCTTGGCGTCACACCAAAAGGCTGACACATGGCCAATCCACAATTAGAGTGTGACTCACCATGCGTAGGGAGAGTCCGTCCCAGGAAGCTTGCCTCATGAAGGCGTAACCTTGCCCTCCTGGGATACATCTCAGCTGCCTCCATGACAGCAGAGCATGGAAGTGCATCACCTCCTTCATGTAGTCTGAGAGCTGGTTGTGTACTCTGGGCCCTTCTGAGCACCTCCCATCCCTCAGCATCCTCCAGCACATGACACCTCAAGGTCCTGACAGACGTCACTCAACGGGGAGTTGGGAGAAGTTTCCTTGCATCTGCCATGGTGCTGGCTTGTGGTCATGCCAGAGGAGCCCTTTGGGGCATGGGTGAGGAGGTGTGCTTGAAGCCCTAATGCTTCATGAAGACATGTCACCTGAGACCCAAGTAAGAGCCCTGACCGGTGGGGAGAAATTTTCTGAAAGCCTTTCTTTCCCTCCATAGAGCAGTCAGGACAGCTCCTCACCACAGCCTGGTCTCTTTGTCCAGGAAGATGAGGCCTGTCTGTCCGTTCCCTTCCACCCTCCGAGTCTCTCCCCAAGGTTGACCCTGCCTCTGCAGGCAGATCTACATAGAGGAGGTTTGAGAGCCCTAACGTCATAGAATAGTTCAGTTTGCAGTCTGTACTGATGCAACAGGTTCTTCCTTTCCAGGTGATGAACTTGCCATTTGTCCTTCTTAATGCCATGGGACTCCTCTAGCACAGTCCTCCCACTGGTTCAGGACTTCCTTTGTCGCAGTCCTGCCCTAGAGCACATCAACTGGCTTGTACGAGTCAACTTTTCTCAGACAATCCTTGATTTGATGTCCATCTGTTGTTCTTGATGCCCCTTGCAAGACTCAACACAAGCTGAGCTTTGACTTCTTATCAGCATCCCAACCTGCTCAAGAAATGTTTCTAAATTCCTCCTTTGCAGCTCATTCCTCCTTTTACCTCCAGCATGCTACCTCTTGATGCTGGTGCTCCACCTTGCGTACCCCACTTAGCCAAAGCCGGTCTGCTGAGGTGTCTACTTGTTGTCATGAGTATTGGCCTGGACCCTTCTTGTTCTTGGACCATGAGGTATCTAAGCTTTTGCCAGCACTTCTGAGCTCCTTTCTGGTTCACATCTGCCTCCATGGCATCTTCCCTACCAGCTGACTGAATAGGCCAAAGTTGGCGTGCCTGAAGTCCAAGGGCTGTACTCTGCTACTCACTTTCCTTCCTGTCTTCAGGTCTTGAACTCTCTGTTTCTCAGGTGTGACAGCCAAAGCTGCCCTTAATTCCAATGTTTTCAACCAGTTCTTCCTTCTTAGGGGCAGCATCACCCATCTTTTCCCATGACAAAATCACAGGATCATCTAGTCCAATCCCAATGCTCAAAGCAGAGTCAGGCTTTGGAGGATGCTCAGTGCCAAGTCCTATCAAGCTCCAAATCCCTACAAGGATGGAGAATTCATAACCTATTTGGGCAAACCCCGCCAGTGCTTGACCACCCTCACACCAACAAAGGCTTTTCTTATGTTTACATGGAATTTCCCATATTTCAATATGTGCCTATTACCTCTTGTCCCTTCACTGGAAAGGACTCAGGGCAGTCTGGCTCTATGTTCTTCACTCCCTCCCATCAGCTCCTTTACCCATTGCTAGGAAGCATGACTTCTCTCTTCCAGGCCTTCTTTCCTTCAGGGTAAAAAAATTGGAAGGCCTCCACATGATTTCCCTGATTCAACCCCAGGTGGTCTTTGGATTTCCTAACCCCAACCCTACATACTCAGCCTGGTGAACATTCTCCCCAGAGAAAAGGGTATCAAAATAAAGAAATCTCCTGGCTGCCTGGAGATGCCCCAGCTAGTGACCATTAGAGTGAGCGCAGACAAAGGGAGGGGAGAGAAGCACGGGACAGGTACTTAAGGAAAGCTGCTCTGATGATACGTGCAGTGCAGGCCACAGCTGGGCGTCCTCCTCCAAAGGGAGTTGCAAACAATCACACGTCACTGATGCAAGCCAACATCCCCTGCCTGCAGGGAATCCCAAAAGTATTTCTGGACACATTTTCTACCCGAACTGCACGACCCTGCTCAGGATATCCTTGTGCCTCTCATCCTGGCACATGAAAGGCATGGCAGACTAAGCATGACATAAATGAGGAAATGAAATGGCAGTGTTGACAGAAATCTGTGCCATTAGGTAAGATATTTTGCTTTGGAGGTGAGTCTGTTGGAAAATTGCTACCCACGTCCAGTGACTGTGGGTCTGGGGCGGTGGAGAAGCAGTATAAAAGCAGGCCCTTCTCCTCACTCTCTCATTCACTCCTCTCATCTCCATCTCCTTGGGAACAAGGTGAGTCTGAAGCCCTTTCTCTTCCCCCTTGTCCTCCTTCAGGATTTCTCAGTACATACCCTGTCTTGCACTGGGTTGTGGGGCTACTTATTATGGGACAGAGAGAAGGAATGCGTGCCGTGCAGAGAGGTAGGTATGAGGTGAGCTATGGATCAGCCAGTCCCTGGCCTTGGTCACTCTTAGGAGGGATCTTCTGGGCCAAGGGGAATGAGAAACATATGGGCCTCCCTACGTAGCCTCCAGCTCTCATCTCCAACTCATGCCTTGGCTCCTGTGGTGGGGTGATGGAAATCTCCTCACCCACCCTTCGTGCTCTGCTTCCCCTGCCCTCTCTCAGGTGCACCTCCAGCCACAAGACATGTCCTGCTACAACCCCTGCCTGCCTTGCCAGCCCTGCCGGCCCTGTGGCCCGACCCCGCTGGCCAACAGCTGCAATGAGCCCTGTGTCAGGCAGTGCCAGGACTCCACCGTCGTCATCCAGCCCTCCCCCGTGGTGGTGACCCTGCCCGGACCCATCCTCAGCTCCTTCCCGCAGAACACCGCTGTTGGAAACTCCACCTCCGCTGCCGTTGGCAGCGTCCTCAGCTCTGCGGGAGTGCCCATCTCCTCCGGGGGCTTTGGCCTCTCCGGCCTCTCTGGCTTGGGCAGCCGCTCCTGTGGCACAAGGTGCCGCCCCTGCTAAAGCTGCTGGTGATGTCATTCCCTGGACATTCCCCAGGGACCCACAAGATGGTACCAGACTGGGGACAGAGCATTGTGTTGTTGCTTTCAGAAGGGCTGAGCAACCCCAGCAACCCTTGCAAAAGGATGGGGCCAGCCTGGGCTCTCGGAAAGCACGGCCCATGCCTGCCTTTCCCCTCTTCCACTCTCTCCTTTGCCTCCCGTCTCCTTGTTCTCTTGTGCTGCCCTGGGCTGTGAGCCCCACAGAGCCAACCTAGGGAAACCATTCTTGGCCTGCTCCCTCTTTGGGGCAGGCAGATGAACACTTGGTGGAATTTCCATCACAGCCATGGGGCAACAACTCCTTTCTGCTCTGGCACTGGGGCCTCCACTTGGAGGTACCTTGTTTCTCTCTCTTTTGACTCATTAAAGATCTAATGCATCCCAGCCCATGCCTCTGTGTTATCCTTTTCCCTGCAGACACTCTCCCAGGATGCCCAGGGAAAGAGATGTGTCTTAGAGGTGGTTCTGGGAAGGGGTTGTTGGCAATGGTTGTGCAGTGACTGTTAACACAGGCTTGCCTTGAGTATGCTTATTCATGCATAAGGTGGGTAACCTTTTGCTTTTTAAACATCTTTGAATATCTGGGGCTAGATAGAATGACACAACGCAGTTCAAGGACCATAGCTACTCCAGAGATGATTTAAGGCTCCCACAAAAACGATCCCTTCTCCACGCTCCACAAGCCTAATGCCCTC
Source organism: Chroicocephalus ridibundus (assembly GCF_963924245.1). Classification (NCBI taxonomy): domain Eukaryota; kingdom Metazoa; phylum Chordata; class Aves; order Charadriiformes; family Laridae; genus Chroicocephalus; species Chroicocephalus ridibundus. The sequence continues at coordinate 7,615,638 of NC_086300.1, read as the reverse complement.
AGCCTCTCCTCTCCTAGTATGTGCTCCAACCCTCTCAACATCCTGCTCACCCTCCACTGAACTCACTCCACTTGGTCAAATTCTTGCATTAGAGCAGTATGCTAGATGCCATCAGATGACTGCTGAGCAGAATGGGATGATTACTCACCTTATCTCCTGGCTATACTCCTACTCATACAGGCCAGGATTTTGACAACAGTCCTTGGTGTCTGCAACAGTGCTGAGAGTGCACCTGTTTTGATGGGGTTACTACAAAAGCACTATTTTCTGGCCCCGCTTGTCAGGGGCTGAAGGATATCTGGGAAGACATAGCTGGTTGCTATCAAGCCACCTGCTGATCAGAGCTCTAGTCACAGTTTTTTTGTTAAGCATAATGTTATATTGTCTGTCACAGATCTTTCATCAGTTTTGGTCTGCATTTTCAGGGTCATTTCATGCTCGGGCTTCTTCCCCCAGCACAGCAGCAGCAAGGACAAGAGGAATTGTAGCATGTCCTCACCTCTCTCTTGTTCTCCCCAGCTGACTACTTCATAGGAATCTGAAGGGCTGCTGCCCTCCCATGGCTTCTCACAACGCAGGGTCCTCAACCGCAATCAGCAATCACCAAGCTATCCTTCCACAGCAAGTGCACTGAAGCCAAGAAAGCACGTGCGGGCAAAGGCTCAGCAAAGCTGGGCCTGACAAACAGGGTCCCCGACAGAGTCATGGATGCCTTCCTCCCCTGCAACTGACAGTGCCCCAAGGGGGCCCACTGCACTGTGTCCCACACTCCCCTCCTTTTGGGAATGGTAAAGGTTTCCCATGTGCCCCCCACACAACCAGACCAACGCTCTCCTCACCATTGCTGCCACTGTGCTTGCAGAAGGAATGTCCACACAGAGGCAGTTAAAAATCTTTCTTGTGGTGGGTTACATTGTCTTGCTGCCAGATTGGTGGGGATACAGTTGTTATCTTCTTGATCACATCCATACGCATGTAACGATGTCCACCCTGCCATTTTACTGCCAAGAACCACATCTCCTGTGCACCTCCTTTGACCTTGCTTCTTTTGGTGGCCAATCCACCTTTTAGAAGAATCAGAATTATTCTTTGGCCCTTCTCTAACACTTCTTCTGCTTTCTTGCCCCACATGATGGGGCAACTAAACTGCAACTAAACTGACAGCCTTCTTGCACGGCCCCTTCTTAGCAGCTCTCTTCAACCTCTGTTCACATACACAGGCTGACAGCTTAAAAGTGGGCTCACCATCCCACTTCCCCTGGTCACGCAGGAAGAACCAGAGAGAGCCCCGCAGCATGGTCCCGGGTCTTCCTTTCCTGCTGACCACAGCGGGAGGGGACTGGCGGCGTGGGTTGCCCCTCACAGCTGAGGTGCTGGCCTGTGGGAAAAGGAGCAAGAGAGATTTTCTTCCAAATTTCAGAGGTAGCATGATGCTCTTCCTTCAATGGATATCTTGCCCTCACACTTGACAGGAGACTCCTCCAGAAGCTGAAATTCATTCCTTCTTTCCCAATTCCTCTGTCAGCTCCACAATCCCTAGCGAGGAATCCCAGCTGTTGGGCTTCCTCACCTTCCAATTCCTGACTGTTGGTCCCACTCTCCCCCAACTGGAGTTGCCAGGCAGTAATATACTTACCTGGCTGGTGCCTGTAATAATTCCACATATCTCAAAGTATTCTTGAGCCCAGGGAATGGGTACTTTCCATCTCTTGAGTGATTTCTCTCACTTCTTCCTCCCATTTCTTCTGAAGGACCGGCTTCCCGAACAGACTTCTGCGTTCTCACTCCCTTATAAACCAATTACATAGACCCATTCACCTCCTACTCCACTATTTCTTTTTGACTACTGGGGCAATTAGTGAAGGTGGAGTTTGGGTCCCTGTCTGAACCAAGGTGCCCTCACATGAGGTTTGGGTCTCTGCCCCAACTACTGCATTCTTAGATCTAAGATGAAGTGATGGAGTTCAGAGAAGAGGTGAGTAGACTGAGGAACATCAGAGAGAGTGAGAGGGAAATAGACCATTTCCACAAACTGATCTTTACAAAAAAGGAATGGGAGGTAACTCTTAGTGGACCAGAGGATTCCATGTCCTTTCACCAGCAAGCCCCCCAGCTGTCCTGTAATAACCCGCATGAGCAGGGTCAATGGGAACAGGTCTCTGTCCAATGTAACAAAAGAAACAAACGGAGCAAGCGGGTTCTTTTAAGAAGCGCACCACCTATAGTGCCCTTGCAGAACAGGTATGGGGCTCTGCAGGAGGAACTGGTCGTGAGCAAGCATGAGGGCTCTTGAAGGCCAGAAGAGCCACCAAGGCCAGCTCGCCTCAGGCTGTCCGTCAAAACTGACCCTGAAAAGAAAAATGTTGTTGATGTTGTAGGTGTCTCCCTGCTGAGGGGAGCAGAGGGTCCGATATGCAGACCGAACCTGCTTCATAGAAAGGTCTGCTGTCTCCCTGGTGCATGGGTAAAGGACATCATAAGTAAACTCCTCACCCTTGTGAGTCCTTCAGATTATTACCTGCTTCTGGTCTTTCAGGTGGGAAGTGATGAGGTAGCAATGAGAGGCTCACAATCATTTAAAAGAGATTTCAGGGCCTTAGGGCAACTGTTAAAGGGATCAGGAGCTCAAGCTCTGTTCTCCTCCATCCCTCTGACATCAGCGATGGACAAGGGAATATATAGGAGGAGTCAACAGGTCAATTCATGGTTCCAGGACTGGTGTCGTAGACAGGGCTTTGGATTTTACGATCACAGCTTGGTATATGAGGCACCAGAGCTGTGAGCAGCTAATGGGATGTGCTTATCCCAGAGCTGGAAATAAATTCTGGGGCAGGAGTTGGCAGGGCTCATTGATAGGGCTTTAAACTAGATTTGAACCAGGAAGGGGTCAATAATTTCATGCTTGCCTGTGACAAACAGTGGAGCAGCACATCAGGGGCAGAGGGATGGAGTCCTAGTGAGGGCTCTCAAATTGTTGCCCCGAGGCAAGCTGGAGGTGATGCACCGGGACACCCCAAGGGAATCAAGGGGGATTCACACAAGAGGGTGACATGGCCAGCCCAGCTGAAGTGCCTCTATGCAAATGTACACAGCTTGGGCAATAAACAGGATGAGTTAAGGGCCACTGTGCTGCTGGAAAGCCATGACATAATGGCTATTACTGAAACTTGGTGGAATGGTTCCTGTGACTGGAATGTAGGGATAGATGGACACAAACTCTTTAGGAAGGACAGGCAGGATAGGAGGGGAGGAGGTGTTGCCCTCTACATTAGTGACCAGCTAGAATCAATGGAGCTCCATATGGGGAAGGACGATGAGCTGGTTGAGAGTGTATGGGCTAAGATTAAAGGGAAGATAGGGGAAGATGATGTTACAGTAGGGGTCTGCTACAGGCCACCTGACCAGCAGAGCCAAGCAGATGAGGCCCTCCGCAGGCAGATAGAAGTGGCTTCGCGTTCACCGGCCCTGGTCCTCGTAGGGATTTCAACCACCCTGACATCTACTGGAGGGACAACACAGCAAGGCACCAGCAATCCAGGATATTCCTAGAATGCATTGATGACAACTTCGTCCTCCAAATGGTAGAGGAACCAACAAGAAAAGGTGCTATGCTTGACCTTGTTCTCACCAACAGAGAAGGGCTGGTGATCAACGTGAGGCTCAGGGATAACCTTGGCTGCAGTGACCACGAAGCAATAGAATTTAAGATCCTCAGGGCAACTAGGAGGATGTATTCCAAGCTTACAACCCTGGAATTTAGGCATGCAGACTTTGATCGCTTCAGGGATCTGCTGACCAAAGTGCTGTGGGACAAAGCTCTAAAGGGAAGGGGAGCCCAGGACAGCTGGTCAGTATTCAAGGATCACCTTCTCCGTGTCCAGGAGCAAACTATACTGACAAAGAGGAAGGCAGGAAAGAATGCTAGGAGACCTGCCTGGATAAACAAGGAGCTCCTGGACACACTGTCACACAAAAATAAACTTTTTAAGGAGTGGAAGAAAGGACAGCTAGAATGGGGGGCATATAAGGAAGCTGTCCGAACAGCAAGAGACCTGGTGAGAAAAGCTAAAGCTCAGTTAGAATTAAATCTAGCCAAGCAGATCAAGGGAAACAGCAAAAATTTCTATAGGTATATTAACGGTAAGAAGAAGACTAGGGAAGGTGTGGGCCCCCTCAGAAAGGAAATGGGAGAACCGGTGACAAGTGATATGGAGAAGGCCGAGGTTCTCAACGACTTCTTTTCCTCATTCTTCACTGGCAAGGGCTCCAGCCACACTCCTGGAGTCACAGAAGATAATGGCAGGGGTTGGACAGAACTGCCCATTGTAACTGAAGATCAGGTTCATGACCACCTGCTGAACCTGAAAGTGAACAAGTCCATGGGACCCGATGGGATACACCCACGGGTACTGAGGGAACTGGCAGATGAGGTTGCTAAACCGCCCTCTATTATATTCCAAAAGTCATGGCAGTCTGGTGAGGTTCCCACTGACTGGAAAAGGGGAAAAATAATCCCCATTTTCAAAAACGGAAAGAAGGATGAACCAGGGAACTATAGGCCAGTCAGTCTCACCTCTGTGCCTGGTAATATTATGGAGCAGATCCTCCTGGAGGCTCTGCCAAGGCAGAAGAATAACGAAGAGGTGATTGGGTACAATCAACATGGCTTCACCAAGGGCAAATCGTGCCTGACAAACCTGGTGGCCTTCTATGAGAAGGTCACAACATCAATAGACAAGGGGAGAGCAACTGACGTCATTTACCTGGACCTGAGCAAAGCCTTTGACACTGTCCCACATGACATCCTGGTCTCCAAGCTGATAAAATAGGGATTTGATGGACTGACAATTCAATGAATAAAGAACAGGCTTGATGGCTGCACCCAAGAAGTGGCTGTCAATGGATCCACGTCCACATGGAGACCAGTGACAAGTGGAGTCCCTCAAGGATCAGTACTGGGACTGGTCTTGTTTAATATCTTCGTCAGTGACATGGAGAGTGGCATAGAATGCACCCTCAGCAAGTCTGCCAATGACACCAAGCTGTGTGGGGCAGCTGACACGCTGGATGGAAGAGATGCCATCCAGAGGGACCTTGACAGGCTGGAGAGGTGGGCCCATGCCAACCTCATGAAGTTCAACAAGACCAAGTGCAAGGTCCCCCATCTGGGTTGGGGCAATCCTAAGCACTGATATAGGCTGGGCAGTGACTGACTTGAGATCAGCCCTGAAGAAAAGGACTTGGGGGTGCTGGTGGACAAGAGGCTCAATATGAGCCGTCAGTGTGCATTAGCATCCCAGAAAGCTACTCGTATCCTGGGCTGCATCAGGAGAAGATTCACTCCCTCCATTCCACTCTTGTGAGACCCCACCTGGAGTACTGCGTCCAGTTCTGGAGGCCCTGCTACAAGAAAGATATGGACGTGCTGGAACGTGTCCAGAAAAGGGCCACGAGGATGATCAGAGGGCTGGAGCACCTCTCCTATGAGAACAGACTGAGAGAGTTGGGGTTGTTCAGTCTGGAGAAAAGAAGGCTCCGAGGAGACCTTATAGTGGCCTACCAGTATCTTAAGGGGCCTACAAGAAAGCTGGGGAGGGACTTTTTAGGATGTCGGGTAATGGTAGAACTAGAGGGAATGGATTAAAACTAGAGATGTGTCGATTCAGACTGGACGTTAGCAAGAAGTTCTTCACCATGAGGGTGGTGAGACACTAGAACAGGTTGCCCAGAGAGATGGTGGAAGCCCCATCCCTGGAAGTTTTTAAGGCCAGGCTGGATGGGGCTCTGAGCAGCCTGATCGAGTGGGAGGTGTCACTGCCCAGGGCATGGGGTTGGAACTAGATGGTCTTTAAGGTCCCTTCCAACCCTGACAATTCTATGATTCTATGATTCAGTTTGGATGCCTGATTCAGTCATGACATTCTCAGAGGCGGTTTGCGTCCATCTCTTAACCAGAATTGTCTGAAAGTACTGAATTGTGGATCAATAGGCACAGGTCAAGCCCCAGTTCTCTGCTAAAAGCAACTGCTTTAAAAGAAGCTGCAAACTATCATCTGCTTACCTCAGGGCATATTTCACTGTCACCACACCCAAAAGTTGTCTCCTCTTACGCCAGCATGACATCAGATTCCACAAACCCCACAATAGGCCCACACTGTTAATTAGTAGTATTAAACACCTCACATAAGGGTGAACAAGCCCTCAGGAGCATGCGCAACAAAACAACCCACATCAGTCCTGTATGGGAAGAGGACAGTGTATTCCCTCATCCTCTCCACAAGACGCCTCCCCCAGCACAGTAAGGGCCTTAATGCCAGGGCAAAGCCCATAGTCTTTGGTTCTGTGAACATGTTCAAATTACAAACAAATAGAAAGATAAGCAGTGCAGCAGGAAAACTCTGTGACCCACACAGAGGCCTTACAATTAGTAACTATTACAATAGAATGCTCAATTCAAAACTGCCATTCTCTTGAGCCACATAGCAAGCACAAAAAAGACTGGGGTGAGTTGACCTTGTCTGGGCACCAGGTGCCCACCAACATGCTCTGTCACTCTCCCTCCTCAGTCGGAAAGGAGGGACAAAATAAGATTTAAAACTTATGGGACAAGGTAAAGGCAGTTTAATGAAGAAAAGCAAGGAAAGAGTGTGAAAGAAAGGCAAAACAAAAAGATTTATTCTCTACTTTGCCAGCAGCAGGTGATGTCCAGCCACTCCTGGGAAGCAGGGTCACAGCGCATGTAGCAGTTGCTTTGGAAGACAAACACCTTAATAATGAATACCCCCTAGCCCCCTTCTCCTCTTTTCTCTTAGCATTTATTGCTGACCATGGAGTCATATATGTAATAACCCTTTGATGAGTTTGGGTCTGCTGTCGTGCCTATGGCCCCTCACAACCTCTTGCCCACTCTTAGCCTACTGGACTTTTGGAAAGGGAGTTGGAGAGACAGGGTTGCTGCTGGGCAAGCACTGCCCAGCAAAACCTAAAATATTTGTGTTATCAACATCATTTTTCCTACAACTATAAAGAACCAGTCGGAGGGCTAATATGGTGAAACTTAACTCCATCCTAGGAAGACCCTATACAATCCTGTTACCAATCACTGCACAAACATCCCCAACAACCCCTTCCCAAAACCATCCCTGAGTAATGTCTCTGTCCCTGGGCATCTTAGAAGAGTGTCTGCAAGTAAAACGATGACACAGAGGCATGGGCTGGGATGCAGATGAACTTTAATGAGTCAAAAAAAGGGAAACACGGTCGCTTTGAGTGGAGATCCCAGGACAGAGAGCAAGAGAAGCAGACAGGGATCTGTGCCCCATGGCTGTGTTAGAAATCCCACCAGGTGTCTATCTGCCTGCCCCAGAGAGGGAGCAGGGCCAGCAGGTCCTGCCTAGGCTGGCTCTGTGGGGCTCACAGCCCAGGGCAGCACAAGAGAACAAGGATACAAGAGGGAAAGGAGAGAGTGGAAGAAGGGAAAGACAGACATGGGCCATGTCTTCTGAGAACCCAGGCTGCCACTATCCTTTTGCAAGGGGTGTTGGGGTTGCTCAGCCCCTCTGAAAGCAATAACCCAATGCTCCTTCCCTAGTTCCAATGCCAACTTTTGGGTCCCTGGGGCATTCCCCCATGGCCATTGCCAGCAGCTTTAGCAGGGGAGGCACCTTGTGCCACAGGAGCGGCTGCCCAAGCCAGAGAGGCCGGAGAGGCCAAAGCCCCCGGAGGAGATGGGCACTCCCGCAGAGCTGAGGATGCTGCCAACGGCAGCGGAGGTGGAGTTTCCAACAGCGGTGTTCTGCGGGAAGGAGCTGAGGATGGGTCCGGGCAGGGTCACCACCACGGGGGAGGGCTGGATGACGACGGTGGAATCCTGGCACTGCCTGACACAGGGCTCATTGCAGCTGTTGGCCAGCGGGGTCGGGCCACAGGGCCGGCAGGGCTGGCAAGGCAGGCAAGGGTTGTAGCAGGACATGTCTTGTGGCTGGAGGTGCACCTGGGACAGAGAGCAGGGAAGGTAAAGCATGAAAGGTGGATGAAGAGTGGTCTGTCATCCCACAACAAGGGAGAACCTATCCCTCAGCCCACAATCCCTCTACCAAGATTAACCATGCCCAAGGAGGTCCCTACATTTTCCATAGCTCAGGAGACATGTCAGCAAAGCTACAGCCTCTCCCCATGCCACACTGTCCACCCCTTTCCCTCTCCCAATGCAAGCAGCTTCAAGAGTCATTGTAAGACAAAATGGCAGGTATAGGCTGAGGAAGACAAGAAAGAGCTTCACACTCACCTTTTTCCCAAAAAGATTGAGGTGAGAAGAGTGGATGACAGACTGAGGAGAAGGCCCACTTTTATACTGCTCCTGCACCGCCCCAGGCCGAAAGTTACTGCACGCGGGCAGTAATTTTCCAACAGACTCACCTCCAAAGCAAAATATGCTACCTAATGGCACAGTTTGTGCTTTGTTTTCCGCCAATGCTGTCACTTAATTTCCTCATTTCTGAATGACCATGAGGCCTTAGAGGCTCTTTTGAAGTACTGGGATAAGAGGCTGAAGCTTCTCATGAGCAGGATCACATCAGCACAGGCAGAAGATGTGCCTTCAAGTGCTATATGTGTCTCACATATGGAGAACACGGGTCTGGGGATTATCTGATGAGGTTGTTTTCAACCCCTTGTGCAGGCAGGTGTACGTGTCTTCCCACCAATACATTCCTCTCCTCAGTGCCCAAGGGCTTGTGTGACTGATGACATGCTGCATCCTTCTACCTTGCTGCCTCCCTCCATACTCACTCCAGCAGTCACTGGTCATTGCCTCTATAGGTGGGTGGTGCTTTCAAATGCCTTTTGCCCAAGGAAAGCTTCTCCTTCTGGGGAGACATTGATTTCTTTGGTAAAGCCATCCACTCTTGTGGCAGTTCCTGGGGTTCCCCAACCAATGCTCTCAGCAGCCTTGCTGAAGGACAAATTTGCCCTCACAAACCCTCAGCAAGCCCTGTGGAGTCAGGTCCATCCTCACTACCAGAGGCGTGTGTTGAGGCTTGGGACAGTGTCTTGTTCTTCCCACTCTCCTCACACCACCACGCACTTTAACCACACACTTTCGACCCTGACCAGCAGAAGACACATTTCTAAAACATGCTGACCATCCTGTGACCAATCCATGATTTTTCAGTGCCGGCAAGAAGGTTCTTTTGAGTGCAATGGCTGCCTGGAGCTGTGTACTCAGGTACAGCCCAGTGCTCAGAGATGGTTTTCCCTGGGCATGGATGAAACTGCCCTGGCCACAGGGCAATTCAGTCTTGTGTGGGACATGCACCTGCAAATATCATGCACTCCTGGCTTGGCGTCACACCAAAAGGCTGACACATGGCCAATCCACAATTAGAGTGTGACTCACCATGCGTAGGGAGAGTCCGTCCCAGGAAGCTTGCCTCATGAAGGCGTAACCTTGCCCTCCTGGGATACATCTCAGCTGCCTCCATGACAGCAGAGCATGGAAGTGCATCACCTCCTTCATGTAGTCTGAGAGCTGGTTGTGTACTCTGGGCCCTTCTGAGCACCTCCCATCCCTCAGCATCCTCCAGCACATGACACCTCAAGGTCCTGACAGACGTCACTCAACGGGGAGTTGGGAGAAGTTTCCTTGCATCTGCCATGGTGCTGGCTTGTGGTCATGCCAGAGGAGCCCTTTGGGGCATGGGTGAGGAGGTGTGCTTGAAGCCCTAATGCTTCATGAAGACATGTCACCTGAGACCCAAGTAAGAGCCCTGACCGGTGGGGAGAAATTTTCTGAAAGCCTTTCTTTCCCTCCATAGAGCAGTCAGGACAGCTCCTCACCACAGCCTGGTCTCTTTGTCCAGGAAGATGAGACCTGTCTGTCTGTTCCCTTCCACCCTCCGAGTCTCTCCCCAAGGTTGACCCTGCCTCTGCAGGTAGATCTACCTAAGAGGAGGTTCTTCATTTCTTGGTGCCGGACTTGCCATTTGTCTTTAATACCATGAGGCTCCTGTAGCCCAGTCTTCCAGAAGGTCTAGGTCTCCCTTTCTAGCAGCCTCGTCCTAGAGAACATCAACAGGCTTGTACAGATCAATTTTTCTCAGACAGTCCTTGATTTTATATCCACTCACTGCTGGAAGGACTCCCCCTCCTTTCTTCAACTCTTTCAGAGGGCAAAGCAGCCTGGGAGACCTTGTAGGTGGAGACTGAAAGAGAGAACGAACTGACGCCTCCCAGCCTGCCTGCTTTTCAGGAAATCAGCTGCCCCAGTCAGCAGTGAGCCCACATTTTTCAGCGTCAGTCTTCTGTTACTCTTGTAGGGGTATGTGTTGTTCTTTGTGCTTTTTGCCTATAGCTCTGTCTGCCCCTTTCAAGACTCAACACAAGCTGAGCTTTGACTTTCTATCAATGTCTCAATGTGTCTAGGAATTTTTTCCAAATTCTTTCTTTGCAGCTCATCCATCCTTTCACATCCAGGATGCCACCTTTTGATGCTGGTGCACCGCCTTGAGTACCCCACTTAGCCAAAGCAAGTCTGCTGAGATGTCTGCTTGTTTTTCTGAGCATTGGCCTGGACAGTTCTTGCTCTTGGACCATGAGGTGCCTAAGGACCTGCCTGCTTTTCTGAGCTCCTTCCTGGTTCACATCTGCCTCCATGGCATCTTCCCTACCAGCTGACTGACAAGGCCGAAATCAGCATGCCTGAAGTGCAAGAGTTGTACTCTGCTACTCGCTTTCCTTCCTATCTTCAGGTCTTGAGCTCTCTTTTTTCAGGTGTGACAGCCAAGGCTGCCCTTGATTCCAATGTTCCCAACCAGTTCTTCCTTCTTAGGGACAGCTGTGCAGCACCCATCTTTTGCCCATCACAGAATCACAGCATCCTTGATGTTGGAAGGGACCTCTGGAGATCGTCTAGTCCAACTATCCTTGCTCAAAGCAGAGTCAGGCTTTGGAGGAGGCTCAGGTCCAAGTCCTGTCAAGCTCCAAATACCTACAAGGATGGAGAAGCCACAACTTGTCCAGGGAGCTCCAGCCGGTTCTTGAGCACCCCCACACTAACACAGTCTTTTCTTACGTTTTCATGGAATTTCCCATATTTCAATATGTGCCTATTACCTCCTTTCCCTTCAGTGGATAGGACTCAGGACAGTCTGGTTCTATGTTCTTCAATCCCTCCCATCAGCTCTTTTATCCGTTGCAATGAGGTGTGCCCCCGCGCCTTCTCTCCTAGAGGCGAACAGCCCCACCTCTCGCAGCCCCTCCTGCCTCAGGGGCTCCAGCTGCTTCATGGGCTCCATGGCCCTTTGCTGGACTTGCACCAGCATGGTTGTGCCTCTCTCATACTGAGCAGACACGAACTGGACACCTTTCGTGGCAGTTATGGTCTCAGCAGTGCTGAGGCAAGAAGAGGAATCAACATCACAAGCTCAAAAAGTGGGCCAGTGTAAACCTCACGAGGTTCAACAAGGCCAAGTTCAGGGTCCTGAAGCTCTGTCAGGGCAATTCCCAGGAGCAGCATAGGCTGGGGGATTGAAAGCAGCTCTGCCAAGAAGGACTTGGAGGTTCTGCTAGTTGAAAAGCTGGACATGATCTAAAAAGGTGCGCTCGCAGTCCAGAAGGCCAACCGTATCCTGGGCTGCATCAGAAGAAGCGTGACCAGCGGGTCAAGGGAGGTGATTTTCACCTCTGCTCTGCTCTGGTGAGAGCCCACCTGGAGTCCGTCTCTGGAGTCCTCACAGGAAACACATGGACCTGTTGGAGTGCATCCAGAGGAGGGCCACAAAAATGATCAGAGGGCTGGAGCACCTCTCCTATAAGGACAGGCTGAAACAGTTGGGGTTGTTCAGCCTGGAGAAGAGAAGGCTCTGGGGAGACATTATTGCACCCTTTCAGTACTTAAAGGGGGCTTATAAGAAAGACAGGGACAAACTTTTTAACAGGGCCTGTTGTGATAGGGCAAGGGGTAACGGCTTTAAACTAAAAAATTCAGACTAAATATAAGAAAGAAACTTTTGATGATGAGGGTGGTGAAACACTGTCACAGGTTACCCAGAGAGGTGGTAGATGCCCATGACCGGATACAATCAAGGTCAGGTTGGACAAGGCTCTGAGCACCTGATCTAGTTGAAGATGTCCCTGCTCATTTCAGGGGGGTAGGACTAGATGGCCTTTAAATGTCTCTTCCAATCCAAACTATTATGATTCTATGCTTCTAACTTCTGCAATCTGATAGGAAATCCCTTCCTAATGTAGGCCAGGATGCTGTCAGATGCCATTTCCATATGGATGCGGGCTACGTGATGGTGTCCACCAGGACCCATGTCCTCTGCTGCAAAGCTGTTTTGAAGCCCACTGGCCACAGCCTGTAGTGGTGAAGGAGGTTCTTCTTCCCAATTGCAGGACTTTGCATTAAGGGGTTAAAAACTACTGGCCCCGGGAAGGATCCCTATAAGGCACCAGGGGTTAGTGGCCGCCACATGGACCTTGTGACACTCATCACAACCCTTGGAGTCCAGCAGCCATCCCAGATTTCAGTCCCCTGCACTGCCCTCTTCCCTAGCCTGCATTTTGTCCTTTGATCTGTAACGATTGTTACAGCAGACAGCATCAAAAGCCTTGTTAAGATGAGATCAACAACATTTGCTGCACTGCCCTCACCAACCGGAGGCAGGCACTTCATAAAAGAAGGCCATGAGGTTGGTCAGGTCTGCTTTCCCCCCCCCATAAATCCATGCTGACACAGTCTCCTTCTTGATTTTTGCTGTGGGAAAATGACTTCCAGGATGATTTGCTCCATCACCTTTTGCAGGGATTGAGGTGAGGCTGACCTGTCTGTCCTTCCCCAGCTCCTCCTTCATGCCCTTCCTGAAGATAGGAGGCCTACTGGCTTTCTTCCAGTCCTCAGATTCATTCCCTTACTGCCAGGACTTTCACAGGGAACGTCAGGAGCCCGATCATTCGACAGCAAAACCTGCCAGTAAAGACCAAGACCAACAACCCTTGGATAGCTCTGCATTTCCTGTAACCCTTGTCCCCAGCGAATCTCCCCATTCCACATTGGGACTGCCTTTGAACAAGCCTTGGTTTTGGTGCTGACTTACTTGGAAGAAGACCTTCTTGTTTCCCTCCACATGATTTCTCTGATTCAACCCCTGGTGGGCTTAGGCTTTACGAACCCCAACCCTGAATACCCAGCCTGCCTGGTGAACATTCTCCCCAGAGAAAAGTGTAGCAAGAGAAATAGAGCTGAAACCATTAGTACAGCCATTAGTGTGAGCTGAGATAAAGGGAGGAGAGAGAAGCATGTGGTACATCCTTAAGGAAGAAGTGTCTTTGGGTGCTCTGGTGACATGTGCAGTGCAGGCCACAACTGGGCTTGCTCCTGCAAAGGGAGTTGCAAACAATCACACATCACTGACACAAGCCAACACTCCCTGCCTGCACGGAACCCCAATAGCACTTAGGAGGAATCATCTGCCTGCACTGACACAACCCTGTCCGGGATATCCTAGGCCCTCTCATCTCAGCACATGAAAGGCACCTGCATGGAAAAACAAGCATTAAAAAAAATGAGGAAATGAAATGGCAGTGTTGACAGAAACCAAAACATTGCCATTAGGCAGTGCCATTAGGTAAGATATTTTGCTTTGGAGTTGAGTCTGATGGAAAATTAATGCCCACATGCAGTAACTATGGGCCTGGGGCAGTGCAAGAACAGTATAAAATCTGGGCCCTTCTCCTGACTCTCTCATCCACTCCTCTCACCTCCATCTCCTTAAGAAAAAGGTGAGTCTGAAACTCTTTCTCATACCCCTCTTCCAGGATTTCTCAGCACATTGCCTGTCCTACACTGGGTCATGGGGCTATTTAACATGGGAGAGGGAAGTGAGCAGAAAGTCTTCCTTGGAGAGACGTGAGCTGTAGGATAGTCAGGGACCCACGAATGATTGGTTGCTCTTAGCAGGGATCTTCTGGGCTTAAGGGAATGAGAAACATGTGGGCTTCACTACACAGCCTCCAGCTCTCATCTCCAACTCATGCCTTGGCTCCCTTGTGGTGGGGTGACAGGATGCTCCTCACCCACACTTCATGCTCTGCTTCCCCTGCCCTCTCTCCCAGGTGCACCTCCAGCCACAAGACATGTCCTGCTACAGCCCGTGCCTGCCGTGCCTGCCATGCCAGCCCTGCGGCCCGACCCCGCTGGCCAACAGCTGCAATGAGCCCTGTGTCAGGCAGTGCCAGGATTCCACCGTCGTCATCCAGCCCTCCCCCGTGGTGGTGACCCTGCCCGGACCCATCCTCAGCTCCTTCCCACAGAGCACTGCCGTTGGAAACTCCACCTCCGCTGCCGTTGGCAGCATCCTCAGCTCTGCGGGAGTGCCCATCTCCTCCGGGGGCTTTGGCCTCTCCGACCTCTCTGGCTTGGGCAGCCGCTACTGTGGCACAAGGTGCCGCCCTTGCTAAAGCTGCTGGCGATGGCCCTGGGGATGGTCCCCAGAGACCCACAAGATGGTACCAGACCGGGGACAGAGCATTGTGCTATTGCTTTCTGAAGGGCTAAGCTATTCCAGCAACCCTTGCAAAAACACAGGGCCATACATGGCCCATGCCTGCCTTTCCGCTCTTCCACTCCCTCCTTTCCCTCTTGTATCCTTGTTCGCTTGTGCTGCCCTGGGCTGTGAGCCCCACAGAGCCAGCCTAGGCAGGACCTGCTGGCCCTGCTCCCTCTCTGGGACAGGCAGATAGACACCTGGTGGTATCTCCACCACAGCCATGGGGCACCGACTCCTTTCTGCCCCTGTCGCTCCCTGCATTGGGATCTCAACTCTGACCAAGCTTGTATCCCTCTTTTGACTCATTAAAGTTCTGCTGCATGCCAGCCCATGTCTCTGTCTCATCCTTTCCCCTGCAGATGATATCCTAAGATTCTCAGGAGAGAGATGTTCCTCAAGGGTTGTTCTGAGTGTGTGTTGTTAGAGATTGTTGTGCTGTTAAAACAGGCTTGCTTTGAGTATGCTTAGTCAAAGCAGGGTGATCCTCGGCTTTCTAAAACTCACTGCCTGTCTTAGGCTGGATAGAATTATCTGACATAGATCAATAACCATAGCTACCACAGAAACGATTTTAGGTCTCCCACCAAAGCATTCTCTACTCCACACTCAGGAAGCCCCGTCCCCTCACCCTCTCCTCCCCAAGGAAGGGGTCCACCCCTCTCACCATCCTACCCACCCTCTGCTCCTCTGCTGAACTCGCTCCACTCAGTCAAGGTCTTTATTGCATTGCAGCCCACAACTCAACACAGTGTTCTAGATGCCATCACGGGATTGCTGAACAGATTGGGGTCGTTGCTTCCCTCGATCTTCTGGCTACGCTCCTACTTATATAGCTCTGGATGCTGATGACAGTCCATGTGTCCAGGAGCAGCACTGGGACTCGCATGTGTTTTGATGGGGTTACCGCAAAAGTACCTTTTCCTGGCCCTGCTTTTGGGCTACTGCTTGCCAGGGGCTGAAGGATCTGTGTGGAGACGGGGCTGGTTGCTACCAAGCCAGCTGCCATTCAGGACTCTGGGTGGGCATGTGTCATCTTGCCCACCTCTGGCCTGTAGCAGTTCAGCAGCCTTTGCTGCTGGTCACCACATTGGTTTGGAGAGCTCCTGGACACTCAGTCCACTCCTGCTGCCTCTCTCTCCCCCTCAGCCTCCCTCTTCCACAGAACCATTCACAAGAAGCCCTGGACACAGACAAGGGTGGAGAAGGGCAAGGACAACATGCATTGCCTGTGGGTCTGTGTGGTGTGTTGGCCCTGGCAAGCATGAAGCACCCGTCAGCTGTTCTCATGATCCATTGTCCCAGTGGGGTGGGAGAGAATTGGAAAAGGAAAAACACCAAATACCCTTGGGTTAAGATCAGCAAAGTCTAAGAGGGGAAAGGAAATAAAAGAAAAAAACAAAAAGTGATACAAACACTCACTACCTACCATCAGCAGACTAACACCCAGCAATTCATCAAAGAACAGATACTTTGGAAAGACTGGCTGCAGTTTCGTTCTTGAGCATGATGTTATATGACATGGAATAGCCCTCCGGTCAATTCAGATCCCCTCCCAGAAGCTTGCCCACCCCTAGCCTCCACTGCAGCGGGGAGCAGTGTGAGGAAGAAAGACGGACTTGATGATGTGCAAGCATTGTGCAGCAATACCACAGCTTTGCTGTGTTCTCTGCACTGTTTTAGCCAGGCATTTAAAGCACAGCACCATATGGGCTGGCTGCTATGAGTAAAATGACTACTGAGGCAAAGAGAGAATGTCTGGGCAGAAGGTCAGCAAAACTGGACCTGATGGCCAGGGGCTCGTGGAGTCACGGGTACCTTCCTCACCTGCAAGTGACAGTGCCCCAGGGACACTTTGGCTGTGTTATAGTCAACGGCTCAGTGTCCAAGTGGAAACTAATTAGGAGTGGTGTCCTTCAGGGGTCTGTACTGGGACCAATACTATTTCATTTCTTCATCAACGACATAAATAGTGAGATTGACTGCACCCTCAGCAAGTTTGTGGGTGACAGCCCCAAGCTGAGGGGCACAACTGATATGCTTGAGGGAAGGATTGCAATCCGGAGGGATCTTGACAGGCTTGAGGAATGGTCCCATGAGAAACTCAGGAAGTTGGACAAGGCCAAGTGCAAGGTCCTGCACCTGGGTTGGGGTGATCCTCAATATCAATACAGTCTGGAGGGTGAACGATTGAGAGCAGCCCTGCGGAGAAGGACTTGGAGATACTTGTGGTAAAAAACCTGAACGTGAGCCATCAATGTGCTGTTGCAGCCCATAAAGCCAATCATACCCTGGAATGCATCGAAAGAAGCATGGCCAGCAGGTTGAGGGAGGTGATCCTCTGCTTCCAGTCTTCTCTCATTAGACCCCATCAGGAGTACTGTTCCCAGTCTGGAGTCCCCAGTACAAAAAAAGTCATGGACCTGTTACTGCACATCCAGAGAAGGGTTACAGAAAGGATCGGAGGAATGCATCACCCCTCCTACGAAGAAAGGCTGAGGGAGTTGGTATTTTTCAACCAGGAGAAGAGAAGGCTCTGGGGAGACCTTGATGCTGCCTTTTAATATATAAAGGGGACTTACAAGAAGTCAGAGAGAGACCTTTTAAAAAGGCTTGTAGTGATAGGACAAGGAGCAACAGTTTTAAACTGCAATAGGGTAGATGTAGATTGGCCATAAGGAAGAAACTTCTTACAATGAGGGTGGTGAGACACTGGAAAATGTGGTCCAGAGAATGATGGGATGCCCTCGTTTCAGTTGGGAAAGAGTTAATTTTCTTTCTAGTGATTGCCATGAAAGGAATTTCAAAAATGCATATTGTTTTAATTGTTGCTAAGCAATGTTTATACATTTCAAGGACTCTTTTCAGCTTACCATAGAAGCTGAGAAGGAGCCTAGACAGAATAACGGAATGGCTGATGGAGTATTCTGTACCATAGACGTCATGCTCAGTATATAAAAGGGGGGTTGGCGGGGAGAAGGAATCCATGATCACTGCTTGGGATGGTACCAATTCACCAGACCGTGAGAGTGACTTGTGTCATTACTACTATTGTTATTTTCCTTTTCTGTTATTGTTTCTATGGAACTGTCTTTATCTCCATCCAGGAGGGTTGTTTTTTTTTCCTTTCCCTATCCCCTCCTTTCCTCTCTCTTTTCCCCCTGACCTTCTGGGGGAAATGGGAGAACTGCATGAGCAGCTGCGTGGTCCTAGCTGCCAGCTGGGTTTAAACCATGACAGTCACTAACCAGGTGGCCTTTGTTAAATGTGTATCCCAATGTTTGAAGGTTCCACCCATTGCTCTTAATGTAGTCTTTAACAGTCCATGGTATCGTTTGGTCTTCCCAAAGGCTGTTGCATGACAGGCCCACTGAATACCATGCTCTTTGGCCCAAGTGTCTATGAGGTTGTTTCAGAAATTAGTCCTGTGGCCTGACCCAATTCTTTCTGGGGTTCCAAGTCACAATAAAACTTGCTTTTCAAGGCCTAAGATAGTGTTCCAGGAGACGGCACGGGGCACAGGGTATGTTTCCAGCCATCCAGTGGTTGCTTCTGCCTTTGTGGGTTTGTGGGAGTGTAATGTAATCAATTTGCCAGGCCTCCTCATATGTATATTTCAGCCACCGTCCTCCGTACTGGGGAGGTTTTAACCAGTAGGTCTGCTTGACTGAAGTGCACATTTCACACGCATGAATAGTCTGTGCAATAGCGTCCGTGGTCAAGTCCATGCCTTGGTCACAAACCCATCTATATGCTGCATCTCTTCCTTGATCACCTGAGGTGTCATGGGCCCACCAAGCTATAAATAATTTACCCTTATGTTGCCAGTCCAGATTCACCTGAGCCAATCAAATTTTAGCAGCCTGATCCACCTGCTGGTTGTTTTGATGTTCTTCAGTAGGCTGACTCTTGGGTATGTCTGCATCTACATGATGTACTTTTACAACCAGATTCTCTGTCCGGGCAGAAATATCTTGCCACATTTCAGCAGCCCAGATGACTTTATCTCCATGCTGCCAGTTGCCTGGCTTGCACTGCTTTAACCACCACCCCCTCCCCCCAGAGCATTTGCCACCATCCTTAAGTCAGAATAGAGGTAAAGTACTGGCCATTTTTCTCGTTCAGCAACGTCTAAAGTCAGCGGGATGGCCTTCCCCTCTGCAAACTGGCTCAATTCACCTTGTCCTTCACTGGCTTCTACAACTCGTTGCATAGGACTCCACACAGCAGCCTTCCACTTTCAGTGTTTTCCTACAATACAGCAGGACCCATCAGTGAACAGGGCATATTTCTTCTCATCCTCTGGTAGTTTATTTTATGGTGGCACATCTTCTGTATGCATCACTTCCTCCTCTGGTGATATTTAGGAATCTTTGCCTTCTGGCTAGTCCATGATCACTTCCAAGATTCCTGGGCAACTGCGGTTTCCTATTCAAGCTCATTGTGTGATCAGTGAAACCCATTTACTCCACGTAGCATCAGTTGCATAATGTGTAGAGGGAACCCTCCCTTTGAACATCCAGGCCGGCACCAACAGTCAGGGTGTTAAGAGGAGCTGTGCTTCAGTAGCACTTCCAAAGCAGCTCAAACCCCTTCATGTGCTGCCAATATCTCTTTTTCTGTTGGAGTGCAGTGGGCTTCAGATCCTCTGTATCCCTGACTCCAAAACCCCAGGAGTCGACCTCGGGTCTCCCCTCGTGCTTTCTGCCAGAGATTCCATGTAAGTAAGTTCTCCCCAGCTGCGGTATAGAGCACATTTTTAACATCTTGTCCTGCCTGGACTGGGCCCTGGGCTACTTCATGAACTATTTCCTGTTTAATTTGTTCAAAAGTTTGTCGTTGCTCAGGGCCCCATTTAAAATCATTCTTCTTCCCAATCACTTGATAGAGAGGGCTTGGGCTTACAATCAGACTGTAATCTGGGATATGCATTCTCCAAAAACCCACAATGTCTAAGAAAGCTTGTGTTTTTTTTTTACTAGTTGGTGGAAACATATCTGCTATTTTGTTGATCACATCCATTGTGATCTGACGGCATCTATCTTGCCATTTTATTCCTAAAAACTGGATCTCCTGTGCAGGTCCCTTCACATTACTTGACAAAACTAGCTTTCATAAGGATTTGAACTATATTCCCTTTCTGAAAAACTTCTGCTGTATTGCCCCATGCAATGATGTCATCAATGAATTGCAGGTGTTCGGGAGCTTCAACCTGTTCTAGTGCAGTCTGGATCAGTCCACAGCAAATGGTGGGTCTGTGTTTCCACCCCTGGGGGAGTCGATTCCAGGTGTACTGGACACCCCTCCAACTGAAAGCAAACTGTGGCCTGCACTTTGCTTCCAGAGGGATTGAGAAGAATGCATTAACTATATCAGTTGTGGCATACCACTTGGCTGCCTTGGACTCCAGTTCATATTGAAGTTCTAGCATGTCTGGCACAGCAGCACTCAGCAGCAGTGTGACTTCATTCAGGCCACGAAAGTCCACTGTTAGCCTCCTCTCCCCATGAGACTTTTGCACTGACCATATGGGACTGTTAAAAGGTGAGTGAGTCTTGCTGATCACTCTTTGGCTCTGCAGTCAATGAATTAAGTTATGGATGGGCATCAGGGAGTCTCAGTTGGTGAGATATTGCTGTCGAGGCACCATAGTGGTAGCGATTGGCACCTGTTCTTCAACCCTCAGCAACCCCACAACAGAAGGCTCCTCCAAGAGACCAGGCAAGGTAGACAGATGTTTAGTTTCCTCTGTCTCCAAGGCATCTATGCCAAAAGCCCACTGGTGCCCTTTTGGGTCCTTAAAATACCCTCTCCTGAGGTAGTCTATGCCAAGGACCAAGGATGCATGGAGCTTCTGGGCCAGTCACAATGGAGTGCTTTTGCCACTCATTCCCATTTTGGTTCACTTCACCTTCCAATACCATCAACTGTTTGAATCCCCCTGTTATTCCAGAAATACAGACATGTTCTGCCCCTTTATAGTTTGATGGCATTAAGGTACACTGTGCACCAGCGTCTACCAGAGCCTTACACTCCTGGGGGCCTGATGTGCCAGGCAATTGAGTCCACACAGTCCAGTAAATTTTGTTGTCCCTTTCCTCCACCTGGCTGTAGGCAGGGCCCCTCTAGTTCTGATTGTAGTATCCAGCATCAATGAATGGGTCTAAATGGCTCGTGTGCATTTGAATCCCATCCTTTGTATTCACTTCTTGGAAATACAAATCTGGAGTTCCTCCAAGAGGACCAGAAACCTTTCTGCTTTGTGTGGGGAGTTGTCCACTGGAAACTTGGAGCAGCAGTTTTCTTGGAAGAGCTCCCATTTGTGGTTGTTTTGCCTTGCAACTTATGTGCCATAGGATTGAGGCAGGTTTTCCATCCCACTTCCTCATGTCCTTTCCATGGACACGCAGGTAAAACCACAGGGTGCCTCGTGGTTTGTACCCTTTATATCCTCTCTCTTGAGCAGAGAAACACTCCTAAAACTGAGATACTGGTACATACAGAGTAAGACTTATCCTCTTTGAGTTGCTGGACCTCCCAGACCAGTCTTTCTACAGCCAAGATGCAGGCCCATAGGGAAGTAGAAAGACTTTCTCTATATTGCTGGAATTGGCCAGCCACTGCATCCGCCATTGGTGCCTCTTTGTCTCCCCAGCTTGCTGATGCCAATGAGCCGCCATATGATGATGGTGCTCTCTGTAGAAACTTCCGCTATATGGGTCAGATACATGGACTTCATCTGGATCTATGGTTGACTGTGGGTTGTCCAGGTAATGACGAATCAGCTCCTGCAAAGCTAATTCCCTCAGGTACTGGATACCTCTTTCCATGATGGTCTGCTTGCCTGTGTGACAAATAATATCTTCCTTGAAGGGATACCTTCCCTTCACAGCTAACAGAAGTCATCTCCAGAGGTTAAGGGTTTGTGTCCTTTTTCCAATCGCCTTGTGAATAACCCCTTCCCTAGACAAAGATCGCAACTGCCTGGCTTCCCTACCTTCAAATTCCAAGCTACTGGCCCCATTATCCCAGCATCATAGCAACCAGATGACAATTTCCTCGCCTGGATGACAACTGAAATCTTTTTGTATATCTCACAGCTCACCCAGTGATATGGATCAGGTGATTACCTCTGGTTCTTCCTATTCTCGTGATGACCCTTGTTCATCTTCATCCCTGGCTAAGTGAAGTGATTTTTTGTGTATTTCTTCTGTATGGGGCCAACTGACACCAGCATGGATGGGTTCTCTGGTCTAGTAGCTGCATTGGAGTAGCCACAACACTCATTATGGGGTTGGAGTAGCCACAGTGCTCATCATGGGGGTTGGAGTAGCCACAGTACTCATTGTGGGGTTTTAAGTAGCCTCAGCACTTGTCTAGGGGTTTGAGCAGCCACACCACTCATCACAGGGATTACAGTAGCCACAGTGCTTGTAGTGGGGGTTGGAATAGCTGCAGTGCCCATTGGCAGGGCTGGAGTAGCCGCAGCATTCATCAAGGTGGTTGCAATAGCTGCAGTTCTCGTCAGGGAGGTTGGAATAGCCGGAGTACTCATCACAGGGGTTGGACCATTTAAGGAACCTGAAGGTACATAAGTCCATGGGACCTGATGAAATCCATCTGCATGTCCTGAGAGAAATGGTGGATGAAGTTGCTAAGCCACTTTCTGTTATACTTGAAAAGTCATGGCATCCAGTGAAGTTCCCACTGACTGGAAAAGGGGAAATGTAACCCCCGTTTTCAAAAAGGGAAAAAAGGAAGACCCATGGAACTACCGTCGGGTCACACTCACCTCTGTGCCTGGCAAGATCATGGAGCAGATCCTCATAGGAACTTTGCTGAGGCACATGGAAAATAAGGAGGTGATTGGTGAGGGCAAGTTATGCCCGAAAAATTTGGTGACCTTCTATGATGGGGTTAAAGTGTTGGTGCATAAGGGGAGAGCAACAGGTGTCATCTACCTGGACTTATGCAAAGCGTTTGACACTGTCCTGCATGACATCTTGCTCTCTGAATTGCAGATACGCAGATCTGATGGATGGATGACTCAGTGGATAAGGAGCTGGATAGATGGCAGCACTTAAAGGGTTCCGGTCAACAGCTCAATGTCCAAGTGGAAACCAATGACAAGTGGCATTCTTTGGAGGTCAGTACGGGGCCTGGTACTGTTTAACATCTTTGTCAGTGACATGGAGAGTGGGATTGAGTGCACCCTCAGCAAGTTTGCCAAGAACACCAAGCTGTGTGGTGTGGTCAACATGCTGGAGGGAAGGTATGCCATACAGAGGGACCTGGGGAGCCCTGAGAGGTGGGCCCATGCAAACCTCATGAAGTTCAACCAGGCAAAGTGCAAGGTCCTGCACCTAGGTCATGGCAGTCCCAGGCACAAATACAGATTGGGCGGAGAATGGATTGAGAACAGCCAGAGGAGAAGGATTTGAGGGTGTTGGTGGATGAGAAGCTCAACATGAGCCAGCAATGCAGGCTTGCATCCCAGAAGGCCAGCTGCATCCTGGGCTGCATCAAAAGAAGCATGGCCAGCAGGTCGAGGGAGGCAATTACACAGAATCACAGAATCACTGAATGGTAGGGTTGGAGGGGACCTCTGGAGATCATCCCATCCAACGCCCTGCCAGAGCAGGGTCCCCTAGATCGGTTTGCACAGAAACACGTCCAGGCAGGTTTTGAATGTCTCCAGAGATGGAGACTCCACCACCTCTCTGGGCAGCCTGTTCCAGTGCTCTGCCATCCTCAAAGTGAAGAAGTTCCTTCTCATGTTTAGGTGGAACTTCCTTATGTTCAAGTTTGTTCAAGATTTTGCCCCTCTACTCCTCTCTCGTGAGACCCCACCTGGAGTACTTCATCAACCCTAGGAGTTCTCATCAAAAGAAAGACATGGGCTCGTTGGAGCATGTCCAGTAGAGGGCCACGAAGATGATCAGAGGACAAGAGCACCTCTCCTATGACGACAGGCTGAGAGAGCTGTGATTGTTCAGTCTGGAGAATCCAGTATCTGAAGTGGGGCCTACAGGAAAGATGGGGAGAGACTCTTTGTCAGGGAGCGTAGCAATAGGACAAGGGGTAACAGTTTTAAACTGAAAGAGGAGAGATTTAGATTAGATAATAGGAAGAAATTTTTCACTGTGAGGGTGGTGAGACACTGTCACAGTTTGCCCAGAGGAATTGTGGATGCCCCTTCCCTGCACGTGCTCAAGACCAAGCTGGATGGGGCTTTGAGCAACCTGGTCTAGTGGGAGGTGTGTCCCTCCATGATGACTTGATGATCTTTGAACGTCCTTCCAACTCAAACCATTCTATGATTCTCTGATTCTATGACTGTCCTGGTTTGGGGTGGAGCAGAGCCAACTTTCCATTCAGTGAGAGAGGCTCTTCCTTATACTTGTTGCTGTGGCAACCAGGGTCAGGTGACTTGGTTGTTTACCCCATGGAGGGATTGCACCTGCAATAGGGCATTCTGTGCCATCTGCCATGCTCAGTATGAAAGCTGAGGGATCAAAGGGTCAGTTCTTCTTCAATGGCTTGGCTTCTTCAATGGCTCTCTTTCTTGAATGACTGACGTCCAAGGAGGACCCTGTCAGTTCATCTGCATTTGATCTCACTCTGTGCATTCGTGAAGCTAGATCTGGAATCCAGTTCCCATCTGTCACTGAGTCCAGTCTGGA
This sequence comes from Chroicocephalus ridibundus, assembly GCF_963924245.1. Taxonomy (NCBI): domain Eukaryota; kingdom Metazoa; phylum Chordata; class Aves; order Charadriiformes; family Laridae; genus Chroicocephalus; species Chroicocephalus ridibundus. The sequence goes on along the minus strand of NC_086300.1, from coordinate 7,591,409 downwards.
AGTTTCCCAGTGCCTGCCAGTGACATCTCCCTAGGAGCTTGATACCGTTTTGTATGTATGTATATATATATATAAAAAACAGGAGAACAGGTGGAGTGCCTGAGAACTGGAGGAAAGCCAATGTCAATCCAGTCACAAAAAGGGCAACAAGAAAGGCCCAGGAAACTACAGGCCAGTCAGCCTTATCTCCATCCCTGGAAAGGTGATGGAGCAGCTCATTCTGGGCATTATCTCAAAGCATGTGGAGGAAAAGAAAGCTATCAGAAGTAGTCAACGTGAATTCACCAAGGGGAAGATCACGTCTGACTAATCTGATAGCCGCCTACAGTGGCATGACTGGATAGATAGATGAGAGGAGGGCAGTGGGTCTTGTCTACCTTGACTTCAGCAACGCTTTCGACACCATCTCCCACAGCATCCTCATGGATGCTTAGGAAGTGTGGGTTAGATGAATGGACAGGGGGGTAGATCAAAAACTGGTTGAAAGACAAAGCTCAGAGGGATGTGATTAGGGACACAGAGTCTAGTTGGAGGCGTGTAACTAACGGTGTGCCCCATGGTCCATACTGGGTCCAATCTTGTTCAACATATTCATCAACAACCTGGATGAGGGCACAGAGTGTATCCTCAGCAATTTTGCTGATGATACAAAACTGGGAGGGGTGGCTGACAGACGAGAAGGCTGTGGCACCATACAGCGAGACCTGGACAGGCTGGAGAGTTGGGCGGAGAGAAATCTTATGAAATTCAACAAGGCCAAATGTAGGGTGCTGCATCTGGGGAGGAATGCTTATTACAATTTTCTTCTAATGTGCTCTGATCAGGTTTTTCATTATCTCAACACATTGAGCCCCACATTGGGTGCCAAAAAGGACTGTTGTGGCTTAACCTCAGATGGCAGCTAGGACCACACAGCTGCTAGCATAGTTGTCCCCCTTCCCCAGAAGGGCAAAGAGAATCAGGAGGAAAGGAGGGCAAGGGGAAAGGAAAAAAACCTCATGAGTGGAGATAAGGACAGTTTAATAGAAACAATAACAGAAGAGGAAAATAACAATACTACTACTAATAATAACGACACAAGTCACCTTCACCATCAGCTGAATTGGCACCATCCTGAGCAGTGATCATGGATTTCTGCCACCTGACCAACCCCCTTTCGGATACTGAGCATGACATGTATGGTACAGAATATTCCATTGGCTATTCCATTGTTCTGTCTAGACTCTTTCTCAGCTTCCACAGGAAGCTGAAAAGAGTCCTTGAAATGTATAAACATTGCTTAGCAACAATTAAAACAATATGCATTGTTGACATTTATTTCATGGCAATCACTAGAAGGAAAATTAACATTTTGTCACCTGAAACTAGGAAGCCCATCACTGGGAGTGTTCAAAATAAGATTTGATAGAACTTTCAGTAACATGCAGGCAGGGGGGTTGAACTAGATGATTTTTAAAGGTCGCTTCCAATCCAAACTGTTCTATGATTCTATACTATGGTTCTACGCTAAGGCAGCCCTCTGCATTGTGTCCCTCCCTTTCAGAATGCTATGATTGGGATGGATTCTCCTGGCATTTTCTGGGAAGCTAGTGCCTGTGTCTTCTCAGTACCACATTCCCTCCTAACTGCTTGCATCACAATAATAAGCTTTCTGAGGAAAAGGTGTGCACAACAAAGTAGATGGTAGTCACTGATCTACAGTGGGTAATTCTATTCAATCCAAAAAAGAAACCTGAAGATCACACAGTAAGCATACTCAATGCAAGCCTATGTCGACAATCACTGCAAATTCATCCCCAAGAAGCCCGTCCCGATAACCACCTCTGAATAACACCTGTCTCCCTGGGCATCTTGGGAGAGCATCTGCAGGGGAAAGGATGACACAGAGGCATGGGATGGGATGCATCAGAACTTTAATGAGTCAAAAAAGGGAAACAAGGACCATCAAGTGGAGGCTCCAGTGCACAGAGCACCAGAGAAAGAAAGGAGTCTATGCCACAAGGCCAAGGCAGAGATCCAGACAGCTGTCCATCTGCCTCGCCAGGGAGGGAGCAGGGCTAGAAAATCCTCCTTAGTCTGTTTTTGTGGGGCTCACAAGGCCAGGGGAGCACAAGAGAGCAAGGAAACAAGAGGGAAAAGCCCAGGCTGGCCACATACTTTTGCAAGAGGTGCTGGGATTGCTCTGAAAGCAACAACCTGATACCCTGTTCATAGACTGCTGCAATCATGTGGGTCCCTGGGGCCATCTCCAGCAGCTTTAGCAGGGGAGGCACCTTGTGCCGCAGGAGCGGCTGCCCAAGCCAGAGAGGCCGGAGAGGCCAAAGCCCCCGGAGGAGATGGGCACTCCCGCAGAGCTGAGGATGCTGCCAACAGCAGCAGAGGTGGAGGATCCCACGGCGGTGTTCTGTGGGAAGGAGCTGAGGATGGGTCCGGGCAGGGTCACCACCACGGGGGAGGGCTGGATGACGACGGTGGAGTCCTGGCACTGCCTGACACAGGGCTCATTGCAGCTGTTGGCCAGCGGGGTGGGGCCACAGGGCTGGCATGGCAGGCACGGGCTGTAGCAGGACATGTCTAAAAAGTGGAGATGAACCTGGGAGAAAGGGCAGGGGAAAACAAAGCATGACGGTCATTGAAGACCAGCCTATCACTCCACAATTAGGAAAGAGACTTTTCTTCAGCCCAAAAGAGCCCTGTAAAGTGCAATCAAATCAAGAGATGTCCCCAGCTAGCCCATAGCTCAGGACACATCTCAGCAAAGCCCCAGCCTCTCTCCGTGCCACACCTTCTGCTCCCTTCCCTCTACCATGGCAAACAGCTGCAAGAGCCAGCATAAGATAAAGAGGCAGGAATGGGCTGAGAAATCCCAAAACAGGAGGAGGAAAAAGAGAGGAGGAGGCTGCTAAGGAAGACAAGAATGACTTTCAGACTCACGTTGTTCTCAAGGAGCTGGAGGCAAGACGAGCGGATGAGAGAGTGAGGAGAAGGACCTGCTTTTATACTGCTTTTGCACCGCCCCAGGCCCACAGTCACTGTACGCACGCAGTAATTTTACAACAGACTCACCTCCAAAGCAAAATATGCTACCTAATGACACAGGTTGTGTTTTGGTTTCCGTCAACGCTGCTGTTTCATTTCCTTATTTCTGACATGACCATTAGGACTCAGAGGCTCTTTTGAAGTATCAGGATGAAAGGCCCAAAGATTTTCTGAGTAAGACCATGCCAGCACAGGCAGAAGATGTGCCCCCGAGTGATGGAGGTGTCTGCACAGATGGAGACATGGGTCTGGGGAAATATAGTGAGGTTCTTTACAACCCCGTTTGAAGGAAGGTACAAATGTCTTCCCACTAATGCAGTCCTCTCCTGGGTTCCCATAGACTCCTGTGACTGAGGACATGCAGCATATTTGTCACTCCCTGCCTGCCTCCCTTCCCCTTCCAGCAGTCATTGAACATTGCCTCTATTGGCAGGTGGGCTGCAATGTGGTTTCAAATGCCTTTGCTTCTGCTGGAGACATTGGCTGGTTTCTTTGCCAAAGTCATACCTTGTTACACTTGTCAGTCTCTGCAGATTCCCAACCAACGCCCTCAGCAGGCTTGTGGAAGGAGAATGTTACCCTCCCAAACCTTGTGATTCCTCAACAAGCCCTGTGGAGTCAGGTCCCTCCTCACTACTAGAGCCGTGTGTTGGGACTTGGGAAAGCACCTGGTTCATCCCAATCTCCTTACACCACCATGCACTTTGGCCACACGCTTTGGAGCCTGACCTGCACGACACACAATGGCCAGTTTTGGAGCTGTGTAATTGGGTACAGCCCAGTGCTCAGAGCTCATTTTACCTGGGCAGGAATACAGCTGCCCAGGCCACAGGGGAACGCGGCCCTGCATGGGACAAGGACTTGCAAACAGCACACACTCCTGGCTTGTCGTAACACCAAAAGGCTGACACACGGCCAATCCACAATTAGAGTGTGACTCGCCATGGGTAGGGAGAGTCTGTCCCAGGAAGCTTGCCTGCTGAAGGCTTTCCCTTGCCCTCCTGGGATGTGTCCCAGATGCCTTCATGCCTGCAGGGCAGGGAAGCGCATCACCTTTTTGATGTAGTCTGAGAGCTGTTTTTGTACCCAGGGCCCTTCCAAGCATGCCCCTTCCCTGAGCAACTTCAAGGATGTGACACCATGGGGTCTTTCCAGGCCTCACCAACTGGGGAGATGGGGGAAGTTTTCTTGCCTCCCCAGTGGTGCTGGTTTGTACTCCAAGCTGAGGAGGCCTTTGGGGCACAGGAAAGGAGGCATGGAGAAGCCATAAGGCCAGGAAAAGGCATAGTGCCTGGACACAGGGTGAGTCCCAGCCAGTGGGGAAGAGGTTTTCTGCAACCCTTTCTTTCCCTCCATGGAGCATTCAGGGGAGCCCCCCAACACAGCCCAGTCTCTTTGGCCAGGAATATGAGGCTTGGGTGTCCATTCCCTTGAAGCATCCAAGTCTCTCCCCAAGGCTGACTCTGTCCCTGGGGGCAGATCTACCCAGAGGAGGTTCTTCCTTTCTGGCTGCAGGACTGGACGTTTGTCCTTCTTAATGCCATGAGGCCCCTGTGACCCAGTCTTACAGCAGGTCTATGGCTCCATGAACAGCATTCCTACTCTGGAGCATATCAGCTGGCTTATACGGATTGATTTTTCTCAGGCAGTCCTTGATTTCATGCCCATCGGTGCTGGAAGAGCTCCCCTCCTTCCTTCAACTCTTTCAAAGGGAACAGTAGCCTTGGGGACTTTGTAGGTGAAGGCTGTGAGAGAGAAGGCATTGACCCCCTGTCACGGATGGAAATATTTAACACAGTTATGTTTTAGCAGCAATGCAAAATTTATTAATGATGTAAGGTAGATTGAGAGGTTGAATTTTAGCAGCACTTAATCATTAACTGTTTTAGAGGTTTACAAAGTGAGTGAACAAAATAATTGAACAGCGACTTAATCACAGATTCGAAGATTGCAAGATTCACATTAACTTACTATAAAGTATCCCAAATCAGTACACATACATATGAGTAAAAACACAAATCACAGACTAATACGTATATATATATATCTCTAAGCAAAGCATATAAGCCCGCGCGCGCGCACACACACACACACAGACTTGTCCAATTACTTAGGATTGGGAATTTCTTAATAGTGGGCAGCTCTAGCGAGCCAAAAGGTACAGCTTTTAGGTCCTACACATGCACAGATGGACAGAAGAGCATCCACATCCATAAAGCTAATGTGTATCTCACAATACATAGGTGGAGAGGTGGATGGGAGAAAGACTAGCTTGTAGTTAAAATTTCCCTTTCTCAGATTTAGAGTAAATATTCATGATGCATCAGTGTTCCTCAATGGGTTGAGGCTTGAGAAGGGTCTTCTTTCACCCATGCCCTCGAAGTATCAGCCTGAGAGGTATCTGAATGCAGGGGAGCTACTGGCCAGGATCCAGAATTGCTCAAAGCGTCTTTACTAGAATCTCTTCTTACAGGATCCACGATAATTGACTTCCATCACATACTTTTCTGCTCCAGCCCAGCTTGGAAAATGGAATATTTTGATACTTTCCACCAGTTATGCAAGCCCAGGGCTTGTTAGGACTTGGGGTCCTGGTATACCCCGGCTTTGTGGTTATGATCCATATTTGTCAGGAGTGATCAATTATAGTTATTATTTTCAAGTGGTAGGAGCCAAGTGAGCCAGGTACACTAAGGGGTTGCCGTAGTGTTCTAGTCCATTGCTCTCCACACTTTCTTTCTTTCTTTCATGTTAGACCATTATGTATTGTTCTGATCAATTGTGTTATTATGTGGCCCAGGTGGGGAAGGAAGTCACATCAAGCACAGAAAGGCCTAAAGCCGAGGGGGGGGGGGGGGGGGGGGGGGGGAGGGGGGAGGGGCTGCTGCACCACCACACCCCTACAACCTGTTCTCTGTCTACTCTTCAAGAAACCAGCTGCCCCAGTGAGCAGTGGGTCCACATTGTCCTCCATCAGAAGGCCCAACATGCCTAGGAATATTTTCATGTTCCTCCTTTACAGCTCATCCCTTCTTCCACCTCCAGGATGCTGCCTTTTGACTTTGGTGCTCCACATTCCATACCCCGCTAAGACAAAGCCAGTTTGCTGAGACATCTCCTCGTTGTCCTGAGTATTAGCCTGGACTCAATAGCAAGACCATAAGGTGCCTAAGGAGCTGCCTGCTTTTCTGAGCTCTTCTGTGCTTCACAGCTGCATCCATGTCATCCTACGTACCAGCTGCCTGAGTAGCCTGAAGTTGGCATGCCCGAAGTCTATGGACTCTGCTTCTTGGTTTCCTTCCTGTCTTCCGGTCTTCAGCTCTCTGTTACACATGTCTTTCAAGCAAGGCTGCCCTGAATCCTATGTTCCCAACCAGTTCTTCCTTCTTAGGGACAGCTGTGCAACACCCGTCTTTTGCCCATCACAGAATCACAGGATCCTTGACGTTGGAAGGGACCTCTGGAGATTGCCTGGTCCAACTGTCCCTGCTCAAAGTATGCTCAGCCTTTGAAGGATGCTCAGGGCCAAGTCCTGTCAAGCTCCAAATACCTACAAGGACTGAGAAGCCACAACCTGTCCAAGTCACCCCAAGCAGTGCTTGAGCACCCTACACTAGCAAAGTATTTTCTTATGTTTCATGGAATATCCCGTATTTCAATATGTGCCTATTACCTCTTGTTCCTTCACTGGATACGACTCAGGACAGTCTGGCTCTATGTTCTTCACTCCCTCCCATCAGCTCTTTTACCCATTGCTATGAGGTGTACCCCGGGACCTTCTCTCCTACAGGGTGAACAGCCCCAACTCTCACAGCCCCTCCTGCCTCAGGGAGTTCCAGTTGTTGCTTTATGGGCTTTCATATGCCAGTATGACCATGCCTTTCTTGGCCTATGGGGGAGCCACAAACTGGACAGCAGTTGTGGTCTTGGTGTACTTTAAGAAGGTGGAATGTACTTTTAAAAAGGTAAAATATATTTTAGAAGGTAGAATCTCTCACTATGTAAGAACAAAGAGCTGTAAAAAGGTCACAAGGCCCTGTGAAACTAGACATTTGGTATAAAAGATAAATGCCTTGCTAATGAAGATACCCTTGAAGAAGAAAAGAAGGCTGATAACGAGGAAACATCTGCAATACATTGATGTCATCATCATATGGGAAAACACAGCAGAAGTTTTTCAGAAAGGGAATAAATTAGTCCGAATCCTTCTGAAAGCTGTTTTTGGCATAAAACAAAGTAAGGTCAAGGGGCCAGTGCAGGAGATCCAGTTTTTAGGATTAAAATGGCAAGGTGGACGCCGTTAGATGTAAATGGATGTGATCAACAAAATAGCAGCTATGTCTCCACCAACTAGTTAAAAACAAACACAAGCTTTCTTAGGCATCGTGGGTTTTTGGAGAATGCATATCCCAGATTACAGTCTAACTGTAAGCCCTCTGTATCAAGTAACCCAGAAGAATGATTTTAAATGGGGTCCTGAGCAACGACAAGCTTTTGAACAAATCAAACAGGAAATAGTCCATGCAGTAGCCCTGGAGCCAGTCCAGGCAGGACAAGATGTTAACAATGTGCTCTACACCTCAGCCGGGGTGAATGGCCCTACCTGGATCCTCTGGCAGAAAGCATGAGGGGAGACCCGAGGTCGACCCCTGGGGTTTTGGAGTCAGGGATACAGAGGATCCAAAGCCCACTACACTCCAAGAGAAAAAGAGATATTGGCAGCATATGAAGGGGTTCGAGCGGCTTTGGAAGTGGTTGGTGTGGAAGCACAGCTACTCTTATCACCTCGACTGCCGGTGCTGGGCTAGATCTTCAAAGAAAGGGTCCCCACCACACATCATGCAACTGATGCTGCATGGAGTAAGAGGATTGCACTGATCACACAGCGAGCTCGAATGTGAAACCCCTGTCACCCAGGAATTCTGGAAGTGATCATGGACTGGGCAGAAGGCAATGAAAGGAAGAAGTTCTTTACAGTGAGCGTGGTGAGACACTGGCCCAGGTTGCCCAGAGCAGTGGTGGAGGCCCCATCCCTGGAGGCATTGAAGGCCAGGCTTGAGGATGCTCTGAGCAACCTCATCTAGTTGAAGATGTCCCCACTTCCTGCAGGGGGGTTGGACTAGATGACCTTCAAATATCCCTTCCAACGCAACACATTCTATGATTCTACGATTTGATCCAGACCCAGATTGGTAGCGAAGATTAGAAAGCAGAGTGTCACAAAATGCACGACCCAGGACAGTCAAAGCAATCCTATGTTAAGAGTCACTGAACAACCTTCTCCTACGACTCCCTCCCCAGACCACCCCTTAGCAGCATCCCTCTCCCTGTGAATCTTGGGAGAGTGCTGCAGAGAAAAGGACGACACAAAGGCGTGGACTGGGATGCAGCGGACGTTTATTGGGTTAGAAGAAGGAGATGAGGTCAATCCAAGTGGAGGCCCAAGCATAGAAAGCACAAGGGTCTGTGTCCGAGGCCCCACAAGGTGTCGATCTGCCTGTCCCAGAGAGGGGGCAGGGCCAGCAGGTCCTGCCTAGGCTGGCTCAGTGGGGCTCACAGCCCAGGGCAGCACAAGAGAACAAGGAGACGGGAGGCAAAGGAGAGAGTGGAAGAGGGGAAAGGCAGGCATGGGCCGTGCTTTCCGAGAGCCCAGGCTGGCCCCGTCCTAATGCAAGGGGTGTTGGGGTTGCTCAGCCCTTCTGAAAGGAAGAGCACAATGCTCCGTCTCCAGTCCGATACCCCAGCCTGGTACCAGTCTGGGTCCCTGGGGACCTTCCCAGGGCCATCGCCAGCAGCTTTAGCAGGGGAGGCACCTTGTGCCGCAGGGGCGGCTGCCCAAGCCAGAGAGGCCGGAGAGGCCAAAGCCCCCGGAGGAGATGGGCACTCCCGCAGAGCTGAGGACGCTGCCAACGGCAGCGGAGGTGGAGTTTCCAACGGCGGTGTTCTGTGGGAAGGAGCTGAGGATGGGTCCGGGCAGGGTCACCACCACGGGGGAGGGCTGGATGACGACGGTGGAGTCCTGGCACTGCCTGACACAGGGCTCATTGCAGCTGTTGGCCAGCGGGGTCGGACCGCAGGGCTGGCAGGGCTGGCATGGCAGGCACGGGCTGTAGCAGGACATGTCTTGGATGTGGAGGTGCACCTGGGAGAGAGGGCAGACACAAACTATGCCAGAAGGGTGGCTGAAGAGCAGCCTGTCACCCCACAAAAACGAAACCCTATACCTCAGCCCAAAAGAGGCCTTCCAACAGCAACCATGCCCAAGGAGGTCCACACCTAGCCCATAGCTCAGGAGACACCTCAGCAAAGCCCCTGGACTCTCTCCATGGCACACCTGCTCCCTTCCCTCTCACATGGCAAGCAGCCTCAAGACCCAGCATACGACAGAGAGGCAGATATGGGCAGAGAAATTCCAAAAGAGGAGGAGGAGGACGAGGAAGAAAAGAAAGGGCTCCAAACTCACCTTAATCCCAACTAGATAGAGGTGAGAGTGGTGGATGAGAGAGTGGGGAGAAGGGCCTGCTTTTATACCGCTCCTGCACCGCCCCAGGTGCTCAGTCACTGCATGCGGGCTGTAATTTTCCAACAGACTCACCTCCAAAGGAAAATATGCTACCTAATGGCACAGTTCTGTTTTGGCTTCTGTCAACACTGCCATTTCATTTCCTCATTTCTGACATGACCATTAGGCTACGGAGGCTCTTGTGAAGTATCGGGACGAGAGGCCCAAGGATTTCCAGGGCGGGATCATGTCAGCACAGGCAGAAGATGTGCCCCCAAGTGCTGGCAGTGTCTGCGCAGATAGGAGACGTGAGCCTGGGGAAATCGGGTGAGGTTGTTTTCAACCCTTTATGCAGGAAGGTGCACCTGTCCTCCCACCAATGCAGTCCTCCCCTGGGTGCCCAAAGGCTCCTGCGACTGGGGACATGCCACATCCTTCTCCCTCTCTGCCTGCCTTTCTTCTCGCTCCAGCAGTCACTGGTTGTTGCCTCTGTAGGCAGGTGAGCTGCGCCTCTGATTTCTGATGCCTTTGCCTAATGAAAGCTCCACCTTCCTGGAGACATTGATTTCTTTGGTAAAGCCACCTGCTCTTCTGGCAGTTCCTGGGGGTCCCCAAACAATGCTTTCACCAGGCTTGTGGAAGGGAAAAGCAGCACTCCTAAAAGCCCTGATTACTCAACAATCTCTGTAGAGTCACCTCTCACGGTCAGAGGGGTGTTTTGGGCTTGGGACAGCACCCGCTCTCCTCACACCACCATGCACTTTGGCTGTACGCTTTGGATTTTGACCTGTGTGCCACACAAAGGCCTGGCCACTTTTCCAATACATGCTGACCGTCCTGCAAGCCCCTCGAGCTGTGGGGGTGCTGTCAGGAAGGTCAGGCTGAGGCCGATGGCAGTTGGGGCTGCCTGGAGCTGTGTGCCTGGGCACAGCCCAGTGCTTGGTGACGGTTTTCCTGGGGCAGGAACAGAGCTGCCCTGGCTGGAGGGAAAAACAGGCCTGTGTGTGACACAAGCCTGCAGGCAGCACGCACTCCTGGCTTGTCGTCACACCAAAAGGCTGACACACGGCCAATCCACAATTAGAGTGTGACTCGCCATGGGTAGGGAGAGTCTGTCCCAGGAAGCTTGCCTGCTGAAGGCTTTCCCTTGCCCTCCTGAGACATGTCCCAGCTGCCTTCGTGCCTGCAGGGCAGGGAAGTGCATCACCTTTTTGATGTAGTCTGAGAGTTGTTTTTGAACACAGGGCCACTCTGATCCCCTCCCCTCCCTGAGCATCCTCAGGCACGTGGCACTTCAGGGTCCTGTCAGGCCTTGCTTGCTGTGGAGTTGGGGGAAATTTCCTGGCCTCTGCCATGGTGCTGGGTTGTGCTCCAAGCTGACGAGTCCCTTGGGGCATGGGAAAGGAGGCACGGTGAAGCCCCAGTGCCGGGAGAAGATGTATCGCCTGGGACCCAGGGATGGTGAGTCCCGGCTGGTGGGGAGCTGCTTTCTGCAAGCCTTTCTTTTCCTCTGCAGAGCATTCAGGACAGGTCCTCACCACGGCCCGGTCCCTTTGTCCAGGTAGGTGAGGCCCGTGCACCCATTCCCTTTCACCCTCCAAGTCTCCCTCCATCGCTGACCCTGCCCCGGGGGGCAGATCTACCCAGAGGAGGTTCTTCCCTGCCAGATGCAGGTCCATTTATGCTTGCCATGAGACTCCTGTGGCCCTGTCCTCCAGATGGTCTAGGTCTCCCTAAAATGCATTCCTGTTACGGAGCACATCAACTGGCTCGTATGGGTCAACCTTTCTCAGGCGTTCATTGATTTGATGCCCACCCATTACCGGGAGGCTACCCCTCCTTTCTTCAACTCTTTCAGAGTGCACTGTGGCCTGAGGGACCTTGTAGGTGAATATTGAGAGAGAGAAGACATTGACTTCCCCAGCCCGCTGTCTGTCAGCTTTCAGGAAGTCTTCTGTCCTAGACAGCAGTTGGCACACATTTCCTCCGCTGGTCTTCGGCTACTCTTGTAGAGGTCGATGTTGCTCCTGATGCTTGTTTCCTGTTTCTCTGGATGCCCCTTGCATCAGTCAAGGCAGGGTGAGGTTTGGCTTACCTAACAGCACTCCAGCATGCCTAGGAATTATTACCCAATTCCTCCTTTGCAGCTCATTGCTTCTTCCGACTCCAGGATGCTGCCTTTTGATGTTGGTGACCTGCCTTGAATACTCTACTTAGCCAAAGATTGTCTGCTGAGCCGTCTGTTTGTTGTCCTGAGTATTGGTCTGCATCCTTCTTGTTCTTGGACCATGAGGTGCCTAAGGTGCTGCCAGCTTTTCTGAGCTCCTTTCTGGTTCACAGCTGCCTCCATGGCATCTTCCATACCAGCTTCCTCACTAGGCCAAATCAGCATGCCTGAAGTCCAGGGGCTCTACACTGCTACTCGCTTTCCTTCCTGCCATCAAGTCTTGAACTCCAGTGTTTTGCCGATGCAACAACCAAGGTTGCCTTGGTTCCAATGTTCCCTTTTGCCTGTGACAGAATTGCAGGATGCTTGAGGTTGGAAGGGACCTCTGGAGATCGTCTAGTCCAACCGTTCAGGGTCAAGTCCTGTCAAGCTCTGAATACCTACAAGGATGGAGAAGTCACAACTTGTCCAGGCAACACCAGCCATTGCTTGAGCACCTTCACACTATGTGATTTCCCATATTTCAATAAGCACCTATATGGACCTCCTTTCTCTTCACTGGATAGGACTCAGCACAGTCTGGCTCTGTGTTCTTGACTACCTCCTATCAGCTCTTTTACCCATTGCCCTTGGGCCTTCTCTGCTACAGGGTGAACAGCCCTACCTCTTGCAGCCCATCCTGCCTCAGGGGCTCCAGTCAGTTCATGGGCTCTGTGTCTCTATGCTGGGCTTGGGCTGGTGCCTCTCTTCTAGTGTAGAGTCATGAACTGGACACAGTTCTTGGTAATTGTCATCTCAGCAGTGCTGAGCAGAGAAGAGGGATCACCTTCCATGATCTGATAGAAACTACCTTCCTAATGCAGCCCAGGACGGTGTTGGGTGCCCTTTTCGCATGGGTGCAGGGCTTCCTCATGGTGTCCACTGTACCCACATCCTCTGCTGCAAAGCTGTTTGGAAATTCTTCCTCCCCCACTGTAGAACTTTGCATAAAGGGGTTAAACACTACTGGCTCCAGACTGGACCCCTAACACACACCAGGAGTCAGTGGCCACCACATGGACCTTGTGACACTCATCACAACCCTTGGAGTCCAGCAGCCATCCCAGATTTCAGTCCCCTGCACTGCCCTCTTCCCTAGCCTGTATTTTCTCTGCTGGTTTGTAATGATTGTCAGAGCAGACAGCATCAAAAGCCTTGTTTAGATGCGATTAACATTTGCTGCACTTCCTGCAATCACCGGAGGCAGGCACTTCATCAAAGGAGGCTGTGAGGTTGGTCAGGCCTGCTTTCCCCTCTGTAAATGCATGCTGACCCCTCACAATCACCTTTTTGTTCTTTCCTGTGGGAAAATGGCTTCCAGGATGATTTGCTCCATCACCTTTGCAGGGATTGAGGTGAGGCTGACCTGCCTGTCGTACCCTGGCTCTCCCTTCACACCCTTCCTGAAGACAGGAGGCCTATTGGCCCTTCTTCCACTCCTCAGATGCATTCCCTGACTGCTGTGACATTCAAAGGGAGTTCAGAGTGGCCATGTAGTGACATCAACCAGTTCCCTCAGGTGCATGGCATGAGGTTGCTTGCACTCATGTCAATCCAACCTGTTTAAATGTTCCCACACCCGATCCTCTTCCACTGCAGCTATGTCTTTCCTGCTCCAGACTTTCTGAGGAATGTCAGGAGCCTGATCTTTCATCAGCAAATCCTGCCAGTAAAGACCAAGGCCAAGGCCCTTTGGAGTACCTTTGCCTTGCATGCTATCCCTGTCCCCACTGAATCTACCCCATTCAGTGCCGGGGCTGCCTTTGGCCAAGTCTCACTCTGACCTACCTGGAAGAAGACCTTGTTTCCCTCCACGTACTTTGTCTGATTCAATGCCAGGTGGACCCCACCAGCCCTTAGGAGGCATCTTGAGCCTGAATTGACATGACCGGGACCTGGAGATCATTAGGCCTCTCATCTCAGAACATGAAAGGAGCCTGCATGGCAGACCAGGCATGCCAGAAATGAGGAAATGTAATGGAAGCGTTGAGGGAAACCAAAAAACAACCTGTGCCATTAGGTAGCATATTTTGCTTTGGAGATGAGTCGGTTTTAAAATTACTGCGTGCGTACAGTGACAGTGGGCCTTAGGCAGTGCAGAAGCAATATAAAAGCGGGCCCTTCTCAGTCTGTCATCCACTCGTCTTGCGTATTTCTCCTTGGGATAGAGGTGAGTCTGATGCCCTTTCTACTCTTTCTCCTCCTCGTCTTCATCCTCCTCCGGGATTTCTCAGCACGTACCTGCGCCTTTGTCCTAGACTGCTTATGGGGCTGCTTGTCATGGGAGAGGGAAGGGATGGAGTTGTGTCATGGAGAGAGGCTGGCTTTTGGGACCTCACACTCAGGAGGTGTCTTCTGACCTGTGTGGTATATGGAGACTTCTCTGGGCTTGGTCACTGGTGGCAGGGCACTTGTGGGCCATAGGGAAGAAGAAGCGGTGTGCCTCCCTACACAGCCCCAAGTTCTCGTCTGTAGCTCATGTCTTGCCTCCCTTGTGGTGGCGTGACAGTCTGCTCTTTACCCACCCCTCAGACTCTTCTTCTGCCTTCAGTCTATTCCAGCTGCACCTCCAGATCCAAGACATGTCCTGCTACAGCCCGTGCCTGCCATGCCAGCCCTGCCAGCCCTGCGGCCCGACCCCGCTGGCCAACAGCTGCAATGAGCCCTGTGTCAGGCAGTGCCAGGACTCCACCGTCGTCATCCAGCCCTCCCCCGTGGTGGTGACCCTGCCCGGACCCATCCTCAGCTCCTTCCCACAGAACACCGCTGTGGGATCATCCACCTCTGCTGCCGTTGGCAGCATCCTCAGCTCTGCGGGAGTGCCCATCTCCTCCGGGGGCTTTGGCCTCTCCGGCCTCTCTGGCTTGGGCAGCCGCCCCTGCGGCACAAGGTGCCTCCCCTGCTAAAGCTGCTGGCGATGGCCCTGGGAAGGTCCCCAGGGACCCAGACTGGTACCAGGCTGGGGTATCGGACTGGAGACGGAGCATTGTGCTCTTCCTTTCAGAAGGGCTGAGCAACCCCAACACCCCTTGCATTAGGACGGGGCCAGCCTGGGCTCTCGGAAAGCACGGCCCATGCCTGCCTTTCCCCTCTTCCACTCTCTCCTTTGCCTTCCTTCTCCTTGTTCTCTTGTGCTGCCCTGGGCTGTGAGCCCCACAGAGCCAGCCTAGGCAGGACCTGCTGGCCCTGCTCCCTCTCTGGGACAGGCAGGTGGACACCTGGTGGGATCTCCACCACGGCCATGGGGCACAAACTCTTAAATGCCCCTGGTTCTCCCCGCACTGGGGCCTCCAATTAGATTGGCCTCATATTCTTCTATTGACTCATTAAAGTTCTGCTGCATCCAAGCCCACGCCTTTGTGTCATCCTTTCCCAGCAGATGCTCTCCCAAGATGCCCAGGGAGACATACGTGCCTTAGGGGTCGTTTTGAGAGGGTGTTGTTGGGGATAGTTGTGCAGTGATTGTCAACGCAGGCTTGCATTGCATTTCCTTAGTCATGTGTCAGGTGATCCTCTAGTTTCTAAATTTGTCTGCCTTCTTGGGTCAGGATAGAATCACTCTATCTAGATCAGTGACTGTCATCCACTTTGTTGTGCACACCTTTTCTTTTTCCTCAGAAAGCTCAACATTGTGATGCAAGTTGTCAGGAGGGAATCTGGTACTGAGATGACACAGGCACTAGCTTCCCAGGAGATGCCAGGAGAACCTATCCTAACCACAGCATTCTCAGAGGGAGGGACACAGTGCAGAGGGCTGCCTTTGCATAGAACCATAGTATAGAACCAGAGAATGGTTTGGATTGGAAGAGACCTTTAAAAATCATGTAGTTCAACCCTCCTGCCATGGGCAGGGACATCTGTCACTGAATCATGTTATTCAAAGTTCTGTTGATCCTGACCTTGAACACTTCAATGATGCGGCATCCCATCATTCTCTGGGCAACATTTTCCAGTGTTTTGCTGCCTACGTCATAATAAATTTGTGTCCAATCTACATCTACCCTATTTCAATTTAAAACTGCCGCTTGTTGCCCTATCTCTACAGGACTTGATAAAAAGTCTCTCTACTTCCTTGTAAGTCCCCTTTATATATTGAAAGGCAGCAACAAGGTCTCCCCAGAGCCTTCTCTTCTCTAAGCTGAACAACGCCAGCCCCCTTCTCCTCTGAAGCTTTTCTTCATAGGAGAGCAGTTACAGCCCTCTGACCCTTTTTGTAGCCCTTCCCTGGATGTGCTCTAACAGGTCTATGAGTTTTTTTGTACTGGGAACAGTACTCCTGATGGGGTCTAACGAGAGAAGACTGGAAACAGAGAATCACCTCCCTCAACCTGCTGGCCATACCTCTTTCGATGCATCCCAGGGTACTATTGGCTTTATGGGCTGCAACAGCTGCACCTTGCCTTTCCTGACCTCATTCCTACATAACCGGGCAGCATCCCTGTACTCTTCCCAGGACACCTGATGCTGCTTAAACTCTCTGTGCAGTTCCTTCTTGCCTTTTAGTTTGACCAACAGGTCCCAGCTCAGACATACTGGGTCTCCTCCCTTTCCTACTTGATTTCTTACACCTGGGGATCGAGACCTCTTGTGCTCTATGGAAAGTGTCCTTGAAGATCTGCCAGCTCTCTTCTGCCCCCTTGTCCCTGAGGACTGTTTCCCAGGCGGTCCTATTGACTAACTCCTTGAAGAGCCAGAGGTTTGCTTTCCTAAAATTCAGGGTCCTCACTACGCTCCTCATCTGACACGTATCCCTTAGGGCTGTGAACTCCACCAGTACATGGTCACTGCAGCCCAGGCTGCCTCCAGTCTTGACATCCCCGATGAGCTCGCTTGCATTGGTGACTATGAGGTCCAGTATCGCATCCCCTCGGGTAGGGCTGTCTATTTCCTGTCTTAGGAAGTTATCGTCGAGGCACTCCAGGAACCTGCTGGATCATCTCCAGCTTGCCGTGTTACTTTTCCAGCACATGTTGGGGTAGTTGAAATCCTCCAGCAGGACGAGAGCCTTGGAGCGCGATGCCTCCTGTAGCTGGAGGAAGAAGGCTACATCAGTAGGTTCCCCTTGATCAGGCGGCCTGTAGTACACACCAACCACAAGGTTCCCCTTCTTGCCTCGGAGTCTAATTCCTACCCATAAGCTTGTGACTTCCTTTTGGCTATTCTTTAGGGACATCTCTTCACACTCTACCCATTCCTTAACATAGGAACACCTAAAGATAACATACCCATGACATAAACACCTCCGCCCCTCCTTCCTCACCTGTCCCTTCTGAACAGTTTGTAGCCATCCATAACCACATTCCAGTCATAGGATTCATGCCACCAGGTTTCAGTAACGGCCACTCTGTCATAGCATTCCAGCAGCACGGTAGCTTCCAGCTCCTCCTGTTTGCTGCCCATGCTGCTTGTGTTTGTGTAGAGGCACTTCAGCCAGGCTGTTGGCTGTGATGCCTTCTTAGGGAAGCACCCCTTCGGGTTTTTCTCAGGTGTTTCCCTGCTGACTTGGACTATCTCAGGAGCCCATGAGTCGTCTCCATAAGATTTTGGGTGTGATGTAGCATCCCCACCATCCCCAGCATGCCTTGGGGCAACAGGTCGAAGGCCCTTCCTAGCACCCGGTCCCTCCAACCCTGATGTGATGTCCCACCGCTTGTCACAGACCCCTGCACAACATGTCTCTCCCAGGGCATCTTGTGAGAGCATGTGCACAGGAAAGGACAACACAAAGGCATGGTCTGGAATGCAGCAGAATTTTATTGAGTCATAAGAGGGAAATGAGGTCACTCTGTGTGGAGTTCCCAGTGCAGGGAGCAACAGGGCAGAAAAGACACTGTGCCCCATGGCTACAGTGAAGATCAAGACAGGTGTCCAGCCTGCCCCAGAGAGGGAGCAGGGCCAGCAGGTCCTGCCTAGGCTGGCTCTGTGGGGCTCACAGCCCAGGGCAGCACAAGAGAAGAAGGACGCAGGAGGGAAAGTAGAGTGGAAGAGGGGAAAGGCAGGCATGGGCTGTGCTTTCCAAGAGCCCAGGCTGGCCCCGTCCTAATGCAAGGGGTGTTGTGTTGACTCAGCCCCTCTGAAAACTTTGTCCCCAGTCCGGTACCACCTTGTGGGTCCCTGGGGACCATCCCCAGGGCCATCGCCAGCAGCTTTAGCAGGGGAGGCACCTTGTGCCGCAGGAGCGGCTGCCCAAGCCAGAGAGGCCGGAGAGGCCAAAGCCCCCGGAGGAGATGGGCACTCCCGCAGAGCTGAGGATGCTGCCAACGGCAGCGGAGGTGGAGGATCCCACGGCGGTGTTCTGTGGGAAGGAGCTGAGGATGGGTCCGGGCAGGGTCACCACCACGGGGGAGGGCTGGATGACGACGGTGGAGTCCTGGCACTGCCTGACACAGGGCTCATTGCAGCTGTTGGCCAGCGGGGTCGGGCCGCAGGGCTGGCAGGGCTGGCATGGCAGGCACGGGCTGTAGCAGGACATGTCTTGGGGCTGGAGGTGCACCTGGGAGAGAGGGCAGGAGAAAGCATGAGGGGTGGGTGAGCACCCTGTCATCTCACCACAAGGGAGGCAAGACATGAGTTGGAGATGTGAGCTGGAGGTCTTCTAGAGAGGCTCACGTTCTTCTACTTTGTCTGAGTCAAAAGAGCCCTGCCAAGATTGACCGAGCACAGGGAGGTCCCTGCCTACCCCATAGCTCACAATACATCTCATCCAAGCCCAGCCTCTTTTTGTGCCACGTCATCTACCCCCTTCCCACTTCCATGAGAAGCTACTCCAACACCCAGCATATGATAAAAGCGCAGGTATGCGAGATACACTGGAAGAACATAAGGAGGAGGGGAATGGGCTGTGGACTCACCTTATTCCGAAGGAGACGGAGGTAAAAGGAGTGGATGAGAGAGTGAAGGGCCTGCTTTTATACAGCTCCTGCATTGCCCCAGGCCCACAGTCACTGCACACGGGCAGTAATTTTCCAACAGACTCAGCTCCAAAGCACTGTGGGCTACCAAATGGCAGAGGTTGTGTTTTGGTTCCATCAACTCTGTCATTAAATTTCTAAATTTCTGACATTCTGTGTCTGCCTCGCAGGCTCCTTTCATTACCGGGATGAGTCATACAAGGATACCCTGTGCAGGATTGTGTCAGCTTTGGTAGTTTGGTCTTTCCTGGGAAGGAACACATCCATACAGGCAGAAGACTGTGCTGGATGGGTCCTGTGCAGGCAGGGGAATTTGGAATCCATGTCATCCTATGTACCAGCTGCCTGAGTAGCCTGAAGTTGGCACGCCCGAAGTCTATGGACTCTGCTTCTTGGTTTCCTTCCTGTCTTCCGGTCTTCAGCTCTCTGTTACACATGTCTTTCAAGCAAGGCTGCCCTGAATCCTATGTTCCCAACCAGTTCTTCCTTCTTAGGGACAGCTGTGCAACACCCGTCTTTTGCCCATCACAGAATCACAGGATCCTTGACGTTGGGAGGGACCTCTGGAGATTGCCTGGTCCAACTGTCCCTGCTCAAAGTATGCTCAGCCTTTGAAGGATGCTCAGGGCCAAGTCCTGTCAAGCTCCAAATACCTACAAGGACTGAGAAGCCACAACCTGTCCAAGTCACCCCAAGCAGTGCTTGAGCACCCTACACTAGCAAAGTATTTTCTTATGTTTCATGGAATATCCCGTATTTCAATATGTGCCTATTACCTCTTGTTCCTTCACTGGATACGACTCAGGACAGTCTGGCTCTATGTTCTTCACTCCCTCCCATCAGCTCTTTTACCCATTGCTATGAGGTGTACCCCGGGACCTTCTCTCCTACAGGGTGAACAGCCCCAACTCTCACAGCCCCTCCTGCCTCAGGGAGTTCCAGTTGTTGCTTTATGGGCTTTCATATGCCAGTATGACCATGCCTTTCTTGGCCTATGGGGGAGCCACAAACTGGACAGCAGTTGTGGTCTTGGTGTACTTTAAGAAGGTGGAATGTACTTTTAAAAAGGTAAAATATATTTTAGAAGGTAGAATCTCTCACTATGTAAGAACAAAGAGCTGTAAAAAGGTCACAAGGCCCTGTGAAACTAGACATTTGGTATAAAAGATAAATGCCTTGCTAATGAAGATACCCTTGAAGAAGAAAAGGCTGATAACGAGGAAACATCCCTCCACAGGAGGTGCCGAAACCAGCTGAAAACCAGACAACTGCTGGATAAGGAATAAAGTCAATAAAAATTTGCAGTAACTGGGGGAAAGGTAAAGGTGGCAGTGGGAGATCATGACCACCAACGCAATTGGAGACTGAATTGGACTATCCCCGCCATGCTGCTGGAGCATGTGCACATCAATTAAAGGACCTTGTAACTTTAAATGAAAGCGAGAGACTATGCTAACCAATAGAAATTGTTAAGATAAGGTACTAACCACCAAGTATAATTAAGGGTGTGTATTTCTGTCTTCTGCACGAGGTAAACAACCCCGCTTTGGGACAACAGTCTCAGCCATGTTGAGCAGAGAAGATGGATTACCTTCCATGGTCTGATTAAAAAAACCCTTCCGAATACAACCCAGGATGCTGTCAGACACCATTTCTGCATGGGTGTGAGTTGTCTCATGCTGTCCACCAGGACCCACGTCCTCTGCTGCAAGGCAGTTTGGAATCCCACTGGCTCCAGGCTGACGTGGTGAAGGAGGTTCTTCCTCCCCCACTGCAGGACTTTGCATAAAGGAGTTAAACACTATTGGCCCCAGTCTGGACCCCTACAAGGCACCAGGAGAGAGTGGCAGCCAGCTCCGCTTCGTGCCAGGCTGACTGGCCCGTCACACCCTGTCCCTGCTTCGTGCCCTTCCTGAAGACAGGAGGCCCATTGCCTTTCTTCCACCCCTCAAATACATTCCCTGATTCAAAGGGAGTTGAGAGAGGCCTTGTAGTGACACCAGCCAATTCCCTCAGGGGTATGGCATCAGGTTGGCTGCATTATTGTCCATCAACTCTATCTAAATGTTCCCACTCTTGATCCTCCTCTACTGTGGGGAAGGCTTTCCTGCTCCATACTTTCCGAGGAATATCAGGAGCCTGATCTTTCGACAGTAAATCACATAATCACAGAATGGTAGGGGTTGGCAGGGACCTCTAGAGATCATCTAGTCTGACCCCCCCACACCAAAGTAGGTTCACCTAGGGGATTTTGCACAAGATTGCATCAAGGCAGGTTTTGAATATCTCCAGAGAAGGAGACTCCACAGCCTCTCTGGGCAGCCTGTTCCCATGCCCTGGAACCCTAAAGAAGGTTTTCCTCATGTTGAGATGGAATTTCCCATGTTCCAGTTTGTGCCCATTTCCCCTTGTCCTGTCACTGGGCTCCACTGAAAATAGCCTGGCCCCATCCCCTTGATACCTGCCCTTTAGATATTTATAAGCATTGATGAGATCCCCTCTCAGTCTTCTCTTCTCCAGGCTGAATAGCCCCAGGTGTCTCAGCCTTTCCTCGTAAGAGAGGTGCTCCGGTCCCCTCACTGAAGACTGGAATGACAGTGGTTTTCCTTCCAGTAAAGACCAAGGTCAAGAACTCTTGGAGTACCTCTGCCTTTCCTGTAACCCCTGTGCCTAGTGAAGCTGCCCTGTTCAGCCTTTTCCCAAGCCTCTCTTTTGCTGCTGACCTACCCAGAAGAAGACCTTCTCGTCGCCCTCCACATGCTTTGCCTGGTTTAATGCCAGGTGAGCTTTGACTTTCCTAACCCAAACACTTCATACTCAAACAGCCTGGAGAATGTTCTCCCCAGGGCAAAGGGCATCAAGAAGAAAACAGCCAAAACCATTGGCACAGCCTGGCCACCAGGAAATACAATGGCCAGTGACTATTGGAGCGAGCCGAGAGACACGGAGGAGAAAGAAGTATGTGGCAAGTCCTTAAGGACAAGGAGCCTTTTGGTGCTCTGCTGACATGTGCAGCACAGGTCAGAGCTGGGCCTCTTCCTGCAAAGGGAGTTGCTAACAACATCACTTAACTGCCCCAAGCCAACATCCCCTACCTGCACGTACCACTCCTACGCTTGGGACACACCTGCCTTACACTGCCCAGGAAATCCTTGGGCTTCTCATCCCGGCACATGAAAGAAGCCTGCATTGCGAACCAAGCATCTGAGAAATGAGGAAAAGAAATGGCAGTGTTGACGGAAACCCAAACAGAAGGTGTGCCGTGAGGTAGGATATTTTGCTTTGGAGGTGAGTCTGATAGAAAATTGCTACCCGCGTGCAGTGACTGTCTGCCTAGGGCAGTGCAGGAGCAGTATAAAAACAGGCCCCTCTCCTCATTCTCTCATTCACTCCTCTCACCTCCATCTCCTTCAGAACAAGGTGAGTTTGAAGCCCTTTCTCCTCCTCCTTCTCATCCTTTGGGATAGCACATATTTGCCCCTGTGTCCTACACTGAGTCATGGGACTACGTACCACGGCAGGGTGAAGGGGGCAGAAGTTCTAGCATGAACAGAGGCGGGGTCTTAGCTGAGGTGAGCAATGGTCAAGGCAGAGACCTCCCTCTGCTTGGTCGCTCTTGGCAGAGTTCCTTTAGGCTGTGGGGAATAAGAAACCCACAGGCGTTCTGTCTCCAGCTTGTAGTGGTGTAACAGGCTGCTCTTCAACTACCCATCATGCTTGACATCCCCCTGCCCTCTCTCCAGGTACACCTCCAGCCACAAGACATGTCCTGCTACAACCCATGCCTGCCATGCCAGCCCTGTGGCCCGACCCCGCTGGCCAACAGCTGCAATGAGCCCTGTGTCAGGCAGTGCCAGGACTCCACCGTCGTCATCCAGCCCTCCCCCGTGGTGGTGACCCTGCCTGGCCCCATCCTCAGCTCCTTCCCGCAGAACACCGCTGTGGGATCCTCCACCTCCGCTGCCGTTGGCAGCATCCTCAGCTCTGCGGGAGTGCCCATCTCCTCCGGGGGCTTTGGCCTCTCCGGCCTCTCTGGCTTGGGCAGCCGCTCCTGCGGCACAAGGTGCCTCCCCTGCTAAAGCTGCTGGCAATGGTCATGGAGAAGGCCCCCTAGGACCCACAAGATGGTACCAGACTGGGGACAGCGCATTGTGCTGTTGCTTTTGGAGGGGCTGAGGAACGCTAACATTCCTTCAAAAGGACGGAGCCAGTCTGGGCTCTCGGAAAGCACGGCCCATGCCTGCCTTTCCCCTCTTCCACTCTCTCCTTTCCTTCCTGTGTCCCTGTTCTCTTGTGCTGCCCTGGGCTGTGAGCCCCACAGAGCCAGCCTAGGCAGGACCTGCTGGCCCTGCTCCCTCTCTGGGACAGGCAGTTCGACACCTGGTGGTATCTCCGCCACAGCCATGGGGCACCGACTCCTGTCTGCCCCGGTTGCTCCCTGAACTGAAGACTCCACTCAGATTGGCCTTGTTTCCCTGTTTTGACTCATTAAAGTTCATCTGC
The DNA here is from genome assembly GCF_963924245.1 of Chroicocephalus ridibundus. Classification (NCBI taxonomy): domain Eukaryota; kingdom Metazoa; phylum Chordata; class Aves; order Charadriiformes; family Laridae; genus Chroicocephalus; species Chroicocephalus ridibundus. Next base: position 7,568,248 of record NC_086300.1, on the reverse strand, counting down.
ATCCCAGCCCATGCCTCTGTGTCATCCTTGTTCCTGCAAATGCTCTCACAAGATGCCCAGGGAGAGAGCTGGCGCTCAACCATGTTCTGGTATGGAATTGTTGGGCATGAATATTCAGTGACTGGTAACAGGATTGTATAGGGTCTTCCTGGGATGAAGTTACGTTTCCATCTCTCCTCCCCAAGCCAGTGCTACAGTCCTCTCATCATTCTGGCCACCCTCATCTGAATTTGCTCCATTTGTTCAAGGTCCTTCTTGCATTACAGACAAAACTTGACATCAGTCTCTTGGCTATGCTCCTGATCATATAGTCCAGATGCTGATGACAGTCCTTGGTGTCTGGAACAGTGCTGAGTGTCACACCTGTTTTGATGGCGTTACCATAAAAGCGCCTTTTTTGGCCCTGCTTTTAAGCTGCTGCTTGTCAGTGGCTGAAGGATACGTGGGGATACATGGCTGGGTTCTACCAAGCTGGCTGATGATCAGGGCCCTACTCACAGTTTGATTGTTGACTGTGATGTTATATGGCATGTCACCACTCTTTTGTCAATTCTTCTCTGCCCCTCGGGGGTCGTTTCATGCTTGAGCCTCCTCCCCCAGCACAGCAGCAGCAAGGACAAGAGGAATTGCTACCAATGCCCCCTTTCTCTTCTTCTTCCCAGCTGACTATTTCTAGGAGCCTGAGGGGCCAATGCCCTCCCAGGGCTTCCAGGGCTCCGCAACTGACATCAGCAGTGGCCGTGGTCCTCTTCCACAGCAAGTGCACTGAGGCCAAGAGAGAGCGTGTGGGCACAGGCTCAACAAAGCTGTGCCTGACAAACAGGGGCTCTGGTGGAGTCACGGATGCCTTCCTCCCCTGCAACTGACAGTGCCCCAAGGGGGCCCACTGCACTGTGTCCCACACTCCCCTCCTTTTGGGAATGGTAAAGGTTTCCCATGTGCCCCCCACACACCCAGACCAACGCTCTCCTCACCACTGCTGCCACAGTGCTTGCAGAAGGAATGTCCACACAGAGGCAGTTAAAAATCTTTCTTGTGGTGGGTTACATTGTCTTGCTGCCAGATTGGTGGGGATACAGTTGTTATCTTCTTGATCACATCCATACGCATGTAACGATGTCCACCCTGCCATTTTACTGCCAAGAACCACATCTCCTGTGCACCTCCTTTGACCTTGCTTCTTTTGGTGGCCAATCCACCTTTTAGAAGAATCAGAATTATTCTTTGGCCCTTCTCTAACACTTCTTCTGCTTTCTTGCCCCACATGATGGGGCAACCACACTGCAACTAAACTGACAGCCTTCTTGCACGGCCCCTTCTTAGCAGCTGCCTACCCCCTCTAATTAACAGTGTTAATTAGTAGTATTAAACACCTCACATAAGGGTGAACAAGCCCTCAGGAGCATGCGCAACAGAACAACCCACATCAGTCCTGTATGGGAAGAAGGAGGTGTATTCCTTCGTCCCCTCCACAAGACACCTCCCCCAGCACAGTAAGGGCCTCAATGCCAGGGCAAAGCCCATAGCCTTTGGTTCTGTGAACATGTTCCAAGTTCAAACAGATAAAGAGATAAGCAATGCAGCAAGAAGCAACAAGTTGCCCAAGGGTGATATTAAAAGAGAGTTCAGGGCCTTGGGAGAGATAGTAAAAGAATCTGGGGTGCAGGCTATTTTTTCTTCTCTCCTTCCAGTTGCAGTCAGCAGCATTGGAAGAAACAGACACACTCAGACTGTTAATACATGGCTCTGTGTTTTTGGCTTTTAGATAGTGGGATGCTGGCGTCGGATGGGGTTCATCTTTCTCAAAGACGGAAGAGGGTCTTTTCTCATGAGCTAGTGGGGCTCATTGAATGAGCTTTAAACTAGACTTGATGGGGGAGGGGGGCATTATCAGGCTTGTACGTGACAAGCCAAGGGATGACACACCAAGGTTAGAGGGATGGGGTGCTAGCGAGGGCCCTCAAACTGTTGCTCCGAGATGTGCTGGACACGTTCGAAATCTGATGGAGATGAGCCAGGGACTCCTGAGGAAATAAGAGCCAACAGGGAAACATGGATAAAACACCTCAATGGAAGGCCACCTTGAGAGCAGCAGGAAGGAACTGCAGCCACTCCAGGCAGTAAGTCAGCTTCAACGGTGACCCAGCTTAAGTGCCTCTATGCAAATGCACGTAGCATCAGGAACAAACAAGAGCCTCCAGGGCTATGATCTCATTGGCATTACAGAGACGTGGTAGGATGGCTCCTGTGACTGGAGTGTTGGAATGGAAGGATGTGGGCCCTCTCCAGAAGAAACAGGAGGCCTAGTCACCGGGGATATGGAGAAGGCTGAGGTACCCTATGACTTTTTTGCCTCAGTCTTCACCATCAAGGGCTCTAACCACACCGCCCAAGTCAGAGAGGGCCATGGCAGGGACTGCGAGAATGAAGAAACACCCACTGTAGCTGAAGATCAAGTACAAGACTATCTGAGGAACCTGAAGGTGCACAAGCCCATGGGACCTGATGAAATCCATTCCCGGGTCTTGAGGGAAGTGGCAGATGAGGTTGCTAAGTCACTTTCCATTATACTTGAAAAGTCATGGCATCCAGTGAAGTTCCCACTGACTGGAAAAGGGGAAACGTAACCCCCATTTCCAAAAAGGGAACAAAGGAAGACCCAGGAAACTACAGGCCGATCACTCTCACCTCTGTGCCCGGCAAGGTCATGGAGCAGATCCTCCTGGAGTCTCTGCTAAGGCAGATGGAAAATAAGGATGTGACTGGTGAGAGTCAATGTGGCTTCACCAAGGGCAAGTCTTGCCTGACAAATTTGGTGACCTTCTATGACAGGGTTACAGCATTGGTGGATAAGGGGAGACAAATAGACATCATCCGCCTGGACTTGTGCAAAGCATTTGACACTCCCACACAACATCCTGCTCTTTAAATTGCAGAGAAATTAATTTGACAGGTGGACCACTCGGTGGATGAGGAACTGTCAGGTTGGGCATACTCAAAGGGGTTGTGGTCAACGGCTCGATGTCCAAATGGAAACCAATGATGAGTGGCGTTCCTCAGGGGTCAGTACTGGGACCAGTGCTGTTTAACATCTTGGTTGGTGACATGGACAGTAGGATTGGGTGCACCTTCAGCAAGTTTGCTGATGACATCAAACTGCATGGTGTGGTTGACATGCTGGAGGGAAGGGATGCCATCCAGAGGGACCTGGACATGCTTGAGAGGTGGGCCCATGTGAAGTTCAACAAGGCCAAGTGCAAGGTCCTGCACCTGGGTCGGGGCAATCCCAAGCACAAATACAGGCTGGGTGGACAATGCATTGAGAGCACCCCTGAGGAGAAGGGCGTGGGGGTGTTGGTGGATGGGAAGATCAACACGAAATGGTAATGCATGCTTGCATCCCAGGATGCAGCCTGGGCTGCATCAAAAGAAGCAAGTCCAGCAAGTCGAGGGAGGGGATTCTTCCCCACCACTCCGCTCTCGTGACACCCCATCCGGAGTACTGCATCCAGCTCTGGGGCTCCCCAAAATGAGGAGGACATAGACTTGTTGCGGTGAGTCCAGAGAAGGCCACGAAGATGATCCGAGGACAAGAGCATTTCTGCGGTGAAGACAGGCTGAGAGACTTGGGGTTGTTCAGCCTGGAGAAGAGAAGGCTCCGGGGAGACCTTATAGCGGCCTTCCAGTATCTGAAGGGGGCTACAAGGAAGTTGGAGAGGGACTTTTTACAGGGGCATGTAGTGATAGGACAATTAGTAATGACTTCAAACTAGAAGAGAGTAGATTTAGATTAGATATCAGGAAGACGTTTTTCACTCTAAGGGTGGTGAGCCCTGGCCCAGGTTGCCCAGAGAAGCTGTGGCTGCCCCATCCCTGGAGGGGTTCAAGGCCAGGTTGGATGGGGCTTGGAGCAACCTGGTCTAGTGGGAGGTGTCCCTGCCCATGGGAGGGGATTGAAACTCGGTGATGTTTAAGGTCCATTCAAACAAAAACCATTCTAAGATTCTACCATTCTACAAAGAAAACTCTGTGACCCACTCAGAAACCCGTCTATTAGGAACTGCTACAGCTACAGCAAGCTCAATTCAAACATGCCGTTGTCTCGAGCTCAGGTTAAGCACCAAAAAGACTGGGATGAGTTGACCTTGTCTGGCTGCCAGGTGCCCACCAACGTGCTCTGTCACTACCCTTCCTCAGCCAGAAAGGAGGGACAAAATAAGATTTAAAACTTGTGGGACAAGGTAAAGGCAGTTTAATGAAGAAAAGCAAGGAAAGTGTGTGGAACGAAAGCAAAACAAAACAATTTATTCTCTACTTTGCCAGCAGCAGGTGATGTCCAGCCACTCCTGGGAAGCAGGATCACAGTAAACTTACCGGTTGCTTCAGAAGACAAACACCTTAATAATGAATGCCTCTCCCTCCCCCGCCAACCTCCTTTCTCTTAGCATTTTTTGCTGACCATGAAGTCATATGTAATGGACTATCACATCGGTCAGTTTAGGTCTGCTGCCCTGCCTATGTCCCCTCCCAACCTCTTGCACACCCTTAGCCTACTGGCCTTTCGGAGAGGGTTTTGGAGAGACAGGGACGCTGCTGGGCAAGCGCTGCCTGCAACCCCCAAAATATTTATGGGATTATCAACAACGTTCTAGCTGCAACTACAAGGAACCAGTCGGAGGGCTAATATGGTGAAACTTAACTTCATCCCAGGAAGACCCTATACAATCCTGTTACCAGTCACTGAATATTCATGCCCAACAATTCCATACCAGAACATGGTTGAGCGCCAGCTCTCTCCCTGGGCATCTTGTGAGAGCATTTGCAGGAACAAGGATGACACAGAGGCATGGGCTGGGATGCAGATGAACTTTAATGAGTCAAAACAGGGAAACAAGGCCAATCTGAGTGGAGTCTTCAGTTCAGGGAGCAACCGGGGCAGACAGGAGTCGGTGCCCCATGGCTGTGGTGGAGATACCACCAGGTGTCGAACTGCCTGTCCCAGAGAGGGAGCAGGGCCAGCAGGTCCTGCCTAGGCTGGCTCTGTGGGGCTCACAGCCCAGGGCAGCACAAGAGAACAAGGAGACGGGAGGCAAAGGAGAGAGTGGAAGAGGGGAAAGGCAGGCATGGTCCACGCTTTCTGAGTGCCAAGGCAAGTCCTGTCCTTTTGCAAGGGTCGCTGGGGTTGCTCAGCCCTTCTGAAAGCAAGACCACAATGCTCCATCCCTAGTCCTGAAACTTCTTGCGGGTCCCTGGGAGACTTCTCCCGGGCCATCGCCAGCAGATTTAGCAAGGGAGGCACCTTGTGCTGCAGTAGCGGCTGCCCAAGCCAGAGAGGCCGGAGAGGCCAAAGCCCCCCGAGGAGATGGGCACTCCCGCAGAGCTGAGGATGCTGCCGACGGCAGCGGAGGTGGAGGATCCCACGGCGGTGTTCTGCGGGAAGGAGCTGAGGATGGGTCCGGGCAGGGTCACCACCACAGGGGAGGGCTCGATGACGACGGTGGAGTCCTGGCACTGCCTGACACAGGGCTCATTGCAGCTGTTGGCCAGCGGGGTCGGGCCACAGGGCTGGCAGGGCTGGCATGGCAGGCACGGGTTGTAGCAGGACATGTCTTGGGGCTGGAGGTGCACCTGGAGAGAGAGCAGGGGGAATCAGAGCCTGAGGGCTGGGGGGAGAGAAGCCTGTCACTCCATCACAAGCGACAAAAGCCAAGCCAAACTGGGGATGAGAGCTGTAGGCTGTGTGGCGAGCACCACGGATTTCTCTTTCCCTTTAGCCCACTTTCCCCACCAAGAACGACCAAGTCCAGTAAGAACTGTGTAGCCCTTATCTCAATTCACCCAAGCCCCAGCCTCTCTCCATGCCCCCTTCACTCTCCCATGAGAAGCAGTTCCAAGAACCTTCATGGGACAAATGGGCAAATATGGGCTAAGAAAGGAAGAAGAGGAAAAGGAGATAGGGCTTCAGACTCACCTTGTTCCAAAGGAGATGGAGGTGGAGAGCTGTGAATGAGAGAGTAAGGAGAAGGGCCCCCTTTTATACTGCTCCCGCACTGCCCCAGGTGCTCACTCACTGCATGCGGGCAGTAATTTTCCATCAGACTCACCCCCAAAGCAAAATATGCTACCTAATGGCACACGTTCTGTTTTGGTTTCCCTCAACGCTGCGTTTCATTTCCTCATTTCTGACATGACCGTCAGGCCTCAGAGGTTCCTTTTAAGTGTTGAGATGAAAGGCCCAAGGATATCCCAGGCAGGAACACATAAGTATGGGCAAAAGATGGGCTCCAAGTTCTGGAGGGGTCTGTGCAGGCAGGGGCCATGGGTCTGGGGAAATCTGGAGAGGTTGTTTTCCACCCCCTTGGCAGGAAGTTGCACATAACCTCCCACCAGTGCAGTCCTCTCCTGCCTCTGTCAGTTTGGTAAAGCCACCCTCTCTCATGGCAGTCTCATGGAGTCCCCAACCGATGCCCTCAGCAGGCTTGCCGAAGGACAACTTTGCCCTCACAAACGTGGTGATTCCTCAACATGCCCTGTGGAGTCAGGTCCCTCCTCACTACCAGAGGCGTGTGTTGGGGCTTGGGACAGTGCCTTGTTCCTCCCACTCTCCTCAAACCAACACATACTTTGGCCACATGCTTTGGACCTTGACCAGCAGGAGACACTTTTCCAAAACATGCTGACCATCCTGCGAATCCCCTGAGCTGTGGGATTGCCAGCAACAAGGCAATGAGGGCAATGGCCGTTGGGGCTGCCTGGAGTAGTGTACTTGGCTACAGCCCTGTGCTCAGTTTTCCCTGGATGTGCATGGAACTGCCCTGGCTGCCGGGCAATTCAGCCCTGCGTGGGACATGGGCCTGCAGACAGCACACACTCCTGGCTTGGCCTCGCATCAAAAGGCTGACACACGGCCAAGCCATGGGTAGGGAGCATCTGTTCCAGGAAGCTTGCCTACTGAAGGCATTCCCTTGCCCTGCTGGGATGCGTCCCAGCTCCCTCCTTGCCTGCAGGGCAGGGAAGTGTACTGTCTCCTTGACATAGTCTGAGAGCTGGTTTTGGCCCTTCTGATCCAATCCCTTCCCTGAGCATCCTGAGGCACATGGCACTGCAGGGTCCTGACGGCCCTCATATATTGGGAAAATGAAGTTTCCTTGCTCTTCGGTGGTGCTTGGTTGTTCTCCAGGCTGAGGAGACTTTTGGTGTATGAGAAAGGAGGTGTGCTGAAGCCCTAATGCCCAGGAGAAGACATGCTGGATGGGACACAGCGATGAGTCCCAAGCAGTAGGGAGGTGTTTTCTGAAATCTTTTCTTCCCCTCTGCTGAGCTTTCAGGAGAGCTCTTCACTGCAGCCCGGTCTGCTTGCCTGGGAAGATGAGGCCTTTTGCCCATTCTTTCAGCTCTCAAATTCTCTGCTTCTTTGCCTGTGTATTGGCCTGGACCTTCTTCCTCTTTGACCATGAGGTGCTTAAGGCATTTCCAGCTTTTCTGAGCTCTTTTGTGCTTCACCACTGCCTACATGGCATCCTACCTTCCAACTGCCTGACAAGGCTGTAGTTGGCATGCCTGAAGTCCAAGGGCTGTACTCTGCTACTCGCTTTCCTTCCTGCCATCATGTCATCAAGTCTTGAACTCCGGTGTTTCTCATGTGACAGTCAAGGGTGCCCTTGGTTCCAATGTTCCCAACCAATTCTTCCTTCTTAGGGGTGGCTGTGCATCGGTCATCTTTTGCCCATGAGAGAATCACAGGATCCTTGAGGTTAGAAGGGGACTCTGGAGATTATCTAGCACAGTCACCGTTTGGAGGAGGCTCAGGGTCAAGTCCTGTCAAGACCAAATACCTACAAGGACTCAGAAGCCACAACCTGTCCAGGTCACCCCAGGCAGTGCTTGAGCAAACTCACAAAGTCTGTTCTTATGTTTCATGGAATTTCCCGTATTTCAATATGTGCCTGTTACCTTTTGTGCCTTCACTGGGTAGGACTCAGGACAGTCTGGCTCCATGTTCTTCACTCCCTCCCATCAGCCCTTTTACCCATTGCTATGAGGTGTGCGCCGGGGCCTTGCCTCCTATAGGGTGAACAACCCCACCTCTCACAACCCCTCCTGCCTCAGGGGCTCCAGTCGCTTTAAGGGCTTCATGGTCCTTTGCTGGGCTCATGCCAGTGTGATCGTGCCTCTCTCGTACTGGAGAGTTCCTGTTCATGGCACCTGTTTTCTCAGCAGTGTTGAACATACAAGAGGGATAACCTTCCACAATCTGATAGAAACTGCCTTTCTAATCCAACCCCGATGCTGCTGGATGCCATTTCCACATGGGCATCGACTGTCTGATGGTGTCCTTCAGGAGCCACATCCTCTGCTGCAAAGCTGTTTGGAAGGCCACTGGCCCCAGCCTGTCGTGGGGCAGCAAATTCTTCCTCCCTCACTGTAGGACTTTGCATAAAGGGGTTAAACACTACTGGCCCCAGGATGCACCCCTACAAGGCACCAGGGGTTAGTGGCATCCAGCTGGACCTTGTGACACTCATCACAACCCTTGGAGTCCAGCAGCCATCCCAGATTTCAGTCCCCTGCACTGCCCTCTTCCCTAGCCTGTATTTTGTCCATTGGTTTGGAACGATTGTTACAGCAGATGGCATCAAAAGCCTTGTTTAGATGAGATCAACAACATTTGCTGCACTTCCTGCAATCACCGGAGGCAGGCACGTCATCAAAGGAGGCCGTGAGGTTGGTCAGGCCTGCTTTTCCCTCCATAAATCCACGCTGACCCCTCACAGTCACCTTCTTGTCCTCTAATCTTGGGAAAGGGCTTCCAGGATGATTTGCTCCATCACCTTTGCAGGGATTGAGATGAGGCTGACCGGCCTGTCCTTACGGAATCACGGAATCATGGAATCTTCAGAGTTGGAAGGGACCTCTAGAGATCATCTAGTCCAACTCCCCTGCTAGAGCAGGATTACCTAAAGCACATCCCTCAGGGCTGCATCCAGGCGGGTCTTGAAAATCTCCAGAGAAGGGGACTCCACAACCTCCCTGGGCAGCCTGTTCCAGTGCTCTGTCACCCTCACCGTAAAGAAGTTTTTCCGTGTGTTTGAATGGAACTTCCTATGTTCTAGCTTGTGCCCATTGCCCCTTGTCCTGTCACTGGGAACCGTTGAAAAGAGCCTGGCTCCGTCCTCCTTAAACCCACCCTTTAGATACTTGTAAACATTAATCAGGTCCCCCCTCAACCTTCTCTTCTCCAGGCTAAAGAGTCCCAGCTCTTTCAGCCTTTCCTCAGAAGGGAGGTGCTCCAGTCCCAACCAATCATCTTGGTTGCCCTTCGCTGGACTCGCTCCAGTAGTTCCCTGTCCCTCTTGAACTGGGGAGCCCAAAACTGGACACAGTACTCCAGTTGTGGCCTCACCAGTGCAGAGTAGAGGGGGAGAATGACCTCCCTTGACCTACTGGCCACACTCTTCCCTATGCAGCCCAGGATGCCATTGGCCTTCTTGGCGACAAGGGCACACTGCTGGCTCATGGATAATTTGCTGTCTACTAGGACCCCCAGGTCCTTCTCCTCAGAGCTGCTTCCCAGCGTGTCCGCCCCTAACATATACTGGTGTTTGGCATTCTTCCTTCCCAGGTGCAGGACCCTACACTTGCTTTTGTTGAACCTCATTTGGTTCCTCTCTGCCCAGCTCTCCAGCCTGTCCAGGTCATGCTGGATGGCAGCACGGCCCTCTGGAGTGTCGGCCACCCCTCCCAGCTTGGTATCATCAGCAAACTTGCTGAGGATACACTCTGTCCCCTCATCTAGGTCATTAATGAATATATTGAACAAAAATGGACCAAGTATTGACCCCTGAGGGACACCACTGGTTACAGGCCTCCAACTGGACTCTGTGCCGCTGATCACAACCCTCTGAGTTCTGTCACACAGCCAGCTCTCGATCCACCTCACTGTCACCTCATCTAGCCCATACTTCCTCAGCTTCCTAATGAGGATGTTATGGGAGACAGTGTCAAAAGCCTTGCTAAGGTCAAGGTAGATGACATCTACGGCTCTCCCCTCATCCAGCCAACCCATTATAACATCATAGAAAGCTATCAGATTGGTCAGGCATGATTTGCCCTTGGTAAATCCATGCTGACCACTTCCAATAACTTCCTGTTCCTCTACGTGTTTGGAGACGACATCCAGAATGAGTCGCTCCATTACCTTCCCAGGGACAGAGGTGAGACTAACCGGCCTGTAGTTCCCCAGGTCCTCCTTCTTGCCTTTTTTGAAGAATGGAGTGATGTCAGCCTTCCTCCAGTCCTCAGGCACCTCTCCTGTTCCCCATGACCTTGCAAAGACAATGGAGAGCAGTCTAGCGATAACATCTGCCAGCTCTCTCAGCACTCGCGGGTGCATCCCGTCAGGGCCCATGGATTTATGAATGTCCAGCTTGGCCAAGTGGTCTCTGACCCGGTCCTCCTCAACGAAGGGAAAGTCTTCCTCTCTCCCGACCTTCCCCCTTGCCTCCAGGGTATGGGATTCGTGAGACACAGCTTTATCAGTGAAGACCGAAGAAAAGAAGGCATTCAGTAACTCTGCCTTCTCTGTGTCTTCCACCACTAGGGCACCCGTCTCATTCATCAGTGGACCTATATTTTCCCTAGTCTTCCTTTTTCTGTTGATATACTGGAAAAATCTCTTCTTGTTGTCTTTAACTGCAGTGGCCAAGCTGAGTTCTGATTGAGCTTTGGCCCTTCTAATCTTCCCCCTGCATAGCTTTGTTATATCTTGATAACCCTCATAAGTTGCTAAGCCCCTTTTCCAGAGAATGTAAGCCTTCCTTTTTTTCCTGAGGTCCAGCCAAAGCTCTCTATTTAGCCAGGCTGGCCTTCTTCCCCGTCGGCTCGTTTTTCGGGACATGGGGATGGCCTTCTCCTGTGCTTCTAAGAGCACCTGCTTGAAGCATGACCAGCCTTCCTGGGCACCTTTGCTCTTCAAAATTGCCTCCCAAGGGACACTCTCAACCATGCTCCTAAACAGGTTAAGGTCTGCCCTTCGGAAATCCAAGGTGGCAGTTCTGCTGGCTCCCCGCCTCGCTTCACCAAGAATTGAAAACTCTATCATTTCATGGTCACTCTGCCCAAGACGACCTCCAACCTTTACATCCCCCACAAGACCTTCTCTGTTAACTAACAGTAGGTCCAGTAGGGCACTTCCCCTAGTAGGTTGCTTCACCAGCTGTGTTAGGAAGTTGTCTTCCACACACTCCAGGAACCTCCGGGACTGCTCCCTCTCTGCTGTGTAGTATTCCCAGCGGACATCTGGGAAGTTGAAATCCCCCACAAGAACAAGGGCAGATGATCGCGAGACCTCTGCCAGCCGCTTATAGAATACTTCATCGGTTTCTACATCCTCATTAGGGGGTCTATAACAAACTCCCATCACGATATCTGCCTTGTTGGCCTTCCCCTTAATTTTTATCCACACACACTCAACACTGTCATTCACACCGTTGAGTTCTAGACATTCAAAACCGCCCCTACCATAAAGGGCCACCCCACCACCTCTCTTCCCTTGCCTATCTCTTCTGAAAAGCTGGTAGCCATCAATTACAGCACTCCACTTGTGTGTGTCTTCCCACCACGTTTCCGTGATGGCAACCACATCATAGTTTCCCTGCTGCACGATGGCCTCCAGCTCGTCCTGCTTATTCCCCATGCTGCATGCATTAGTGTAGATGCACTTCAGTTGGGTTAATTGTCCTGCCACTTTCTTGGGGGGACAGGCCCTGATTTGCACCTGATCATTCTCAGACACTACTGCAGTTACCAAATTATCACTACTCCTTGTGTCTATGCTGCCACACAATTCACTATCCCCCACCATCGCTGAGACAGGCTGCAAGACCTTGCTATCACTTTTACCCATGAGCACTGCTATGTTGCTCCCAGGCACCGCTTTTGTGATCCTGGTTTCGTCCCCATCCCCCATCAAACCTAGTTTAAAGCCTTATGAATAAGCCCTGCTAATTCTTGTCCCAGTCTCTTTCTTCCCCTTTGGGTTAGGCTTCCCCTGCCTGATGCCAGCACGCCTGGTTTCCGGTAGATCAGCCCATGTTCGAAAAAGCCAAAGTCCTGCCGGACGCACCAGTCACGGAGCCAGGAGTTAATTTGCTGGCTCCTCCTATTTATCCCCTCGTCTACCCCTGCAAATGGTGGGATAGAGGAGAACACTATTTGTGCTCCCGATCCCTTAACCAGCCGTCCCAGGGCCCTAAAGTCATTCTTCATTGCCCTCAGACTTCTGGTACCTACTTCGTCACTGCCTACCTGAAATATCAGTAGCGGATAGTAATCTGATGACTGGACCAGGGAAGGGAGTTTCCTCCGTATGTCCTTAATTCTGGCCCCAGGGAGGCAGCTGACTTCCCTGTGGGATGGGTCCGGTCTACAGATAGGGCCCTCTGTTCCTCTCAGAAGGGAGTCACCTACTACAATAACCCTTCTTTCTGTCTTTGTTGAGGACGTCCTGAGGCGTGGGGGTGAGTGACCAGCACTGGGCATTTCACTGGATGGATCAGCTTCTCCATCCTCAGTCGCCTGGTCCTCAATTTCCAGAGCCTCATACCTATTACGTAAGAGCAGTTGGGATGGTGAGGGGGGCCGTGAGAGGTTTCGCTTACCTCTCCGAGGAGGGATCTGACTCCACTCCCCCTTATCCCTTGAGTCCTCTCCTTCTGCCTGGTGACAGGAGGGAAGTGGGTCATCCACTTCTGATAGAGCCTCTTCCTGCTGCCTTTGCCTCAGGGTATGGCTCCACCAATCTATTTCATTTTCACAATTCCTAATACTTCTTAACTTTTCTACCTCTTCCTTCAGTTCAACCACCGTCCTGAGCAGATCATTTACTTGATCGCACCGTATACACACAGTGTCTCTGGATCCCTGTGGGAGCAGTGCCAGACTCAGGCATTCATTACAGCCCGAGACCTGCACAGTCACATGCTTGCAAAGGAGCTCAGTCTGAGTTCCCACGTTCTTCCTCGTAGCAGCTTTTGACTGTTTTGCAGCCATGTTCTTTTCTTGTGCCGGGAGATGGAGAATCTCCCGTGGGTCCTCCTTCTTGCCCTTCCTGAAGACGGGAGGCCAGTTGCCTTTCTTCCAGTCCTCAGAGTCATTCCCTGACTTCAAAGTGAGTTCAGCTCTGTCCACAGTTCGGCCCTGTCCTGTAATCCCTGTCCCCAGTGAAGCTGCCCTGTTCAGCTCTGCAGCTGTCTTTGACCACTCCTCACTGGTGGCAACCTATGTGGAAGATGACTTTCTTGTTGCCCTATGCATGCCTAGTCTGATTCAATGCCAAGTGAGCTTTGGCTTTCCTAACCCTGTATACTCAGCCTGGCAAATGTTTCCCCCAGAGAAAAGGGCATTGGGAAGAAGAGTGTCTGTGTCATTAGGTAGATGTTGTGGTACGAGGTAAAAGAGAACCAATTTTCTTTTCAACAGTTTTACTTTTCGCTTAAGTCTCTGCTGACTACCAAACTCTCTGAAATTAAGGGCGTATTTCTCAGACAGTGTCTGCTTCCAGACTGATAAGGTCTGATGCATATAACTAATACCAAGGAATGGTGTGCTGAGAGGCTCCTGCTTATACTTATTGCTATAACAACCAAGATCAGATAACTTTGTTGCGCACCAAGTTGGCGGGTTGCAAACAGAACAGCGGAAAGGGGCCGCACATGTGGGGAGGGGTCGACAGGACAGGTGATGCAAAAGTGAACAAAAGGGTATTCCGTCCCATCTGCCCCATGCTGAGCATAAAAGCGGAGGGATCAAAGGGGTCATCTCTTTCATCAGTGTCCGGCCTCCAAGGAGGACTCTGTCTGTTTGTCTGCCTTTGGTCCTGATCCATGCGTTCCTGAATCCAGATAGGGAATCCAGTTCCCGTCCATCACTGAGTCCGGCCTGGGACTTTCCCAGAACCTGCCAGTGACGTGGTTGTCATCCTGGGAGCTCAATACGATTTTGATATGCTACGTATTTCATCATTTTCTTATTAATATTTTGTATTCTTCTTACTATTTTATTATTAATATTTCATTAAAGTGGTTTAGTTTCTTTTTCAAGCCAAGTTCTCTCACTCTCTCATTCTCTCTCCTCTCCTCTGAAGGGAGATGCTCTCTCATCCCTGAAGTGAGAGGGGTTAAAAACAGCATTTGTTGTTCATTTTGTGGCCAGCCCAGCCAAAACCATGACAGTAGCACGTTTTGCTTTGGAGGTGGGTCTGTTGGACAATTACTGCCCACGTGCAGTGCCTGTGCGCCTGGGGCGGTCCATTAGAAGTATAAAAGTGGGCCCTTCTCCTCACACTCTCATCCACTGCTGTCGCCTCCATCTCCTTGGGAACGAGATGAGTTTGAAGCCCTATCTCCTCCTCTTTTGGGATTTCTTAGCCCATACCTGATCCTTTGGTCCATTCTGGATGCTGGAACTGCTTGTCATGGGAGAGTGAAGGCGGAAGAAGGTGTGGCATGCAGAAAGACTGAGGTGTCTCAGAGGTGTCTCCTGAGATATGGGCTAGTAGAGACCTCACTGGGCATGATAACTTTTGGGAGGGTTATTTTGGGATGAGAGGAAGGTGAGACCGGTGGGACTCCCTTCTCAAGCTTGTGGCTTTTTACACTCATGGTGGTCCTACAGGGTTTTCCTTACCCAGCCCTCAGACTCTGCTTCCCTCTGCCCTCTCTCCCAGGTGCACCTCCAGATCCAAGACATGTCCTGCTACAACCCGTGCCTGCCATGCCAGCCCTGCAGCCCGACCCCGCTGGCCAACAGCTGCAATGAGCCCTGTGTCAGGCAGTGCCAGGCAGTGCCAGGACTCCACCGTCATCATCCAGCCCTCCCCCGTGGTGGTGACCCTGCCCGGACCCATCCTCAGCTCCTTCCCGCAGAACACTGCCGTGGGATCCTCCACCTCTGCTGCCGTTGGCAGCATCCTCAGCTCTGCGGGAGTGCCCATCTCCTCCGGGGGCTTTGGCCTCTCCGGCCTCTCTGGCTTGGGCAGCCGCCCCTGCGGCACAAGGTGCCTCCCCTGCTAAAGCTGCTGGCAGTGGCCCTGGAGAAGGGGCCCAGGGACCCGCAAGATGGTACCAGACTGGGGACAGAGCATTGTGATATTGCTTTCAGAGGGGCTGAGCAATCCCAGCGACCCTTGCAAAAGGACAGGACTTGCCTTGGCACTCAGAAAGCGTGGACCACGCCTGCCTTTCCCCTCTTCCACTCTACTTTCCCTCCTGCGTCCTTCTTCTCTTGTGCTGCCCTGGGCTGTGAGCCCCACAGAGCCAGCTTAGGCAGGACCTGCTGGCCCTGCCCCCTCTCTGGGACAGGCAGATCCACACCTGGTGGGATCTCTGCCACAGCCATGGGGCACCGATTCCTTTCTGCCCCGGTTGCTCCCTGCACTGGGGCCTCCACTCAGAGCAACCTCGTATCCCTCTTTTGACTCATTAAAGTTCTGCTGCGTTCTAGCCATGTCTCTGTGTCATCCTTTCCCCTGCAGATGCTCTCCCAAGATGCCCAGGGGGACAGATTTTGCGCAGGGGTGGTTCCGGGATGGTACTGCTGTGGTTGTTAAGGCAGGATTGCTTTGAGTATGTGCAGTCATACTGTAGGAGACCCTCTGCTTTCTAAACCTCACTGCCTATCTGGGGCTGGAAGAATTACCCGACGCTATTCAAAGACCATAGTTACTCCAAAGATGAATTTAGAACTCCTACCAAAGTTATATCTTCTCCACACTCAGGAAGCCCCGTCCCCTCACCCTCTCCTCCCCAAGGAAGGGGTCCACCCCTCTCACCATCCTACCCACCCGCTGCTCCTCTGCTGAACTCGCTCCACTCAGTCAAGGTCTTTATTGCATTGCAGCCCACAACTCAACACAGTGTTCTAGATGCCATCACGGGATTGCTGAACAGATTGGGGTCGTTGCTTCCCTCGGTCTTCTGGCTACGCTCCTACTTATATAGCTCTGGATGCTGACGACAGTCCATGTGTCCAGGAGCAGCACCGGGACTCGCATGTGTTTTGATGGGGTTACCGCAAAAGCACCTTTTCCTGGCCCTGCTTTTGGGCTACTGCTTGCCAGGGGCTGAAGGATCTGTGTGGAGACGGGGCTGGTTGCTACCAAGCCAGCTGCCATTCAGGACTCTGGGTGGGCATGTGTCATCTTGCCCACCTCTGGCCTGTAGCAGTTCAGCAGCCTTTGCTGCTGGTCACCGCATTGCTTTGGAGAGCTCCTGGACAGCCCTTTGAGACACTCAGCATGCCCCCGCTGCCTCTCTTCCCACCCCAAGTCTCTCCCTGCCGCCATCTCCCCAGAAACATTCCCAGGAAGCCCTGGGCACAGACAGGGATGGAGAAGGGCAAGAACAACATGCATTGCCTGTGGGTCTGTGTGGTGTGTTGGCCCTGGCAAGCACAAAGTACCCACCAGCTGTTCCGATCCGCTGTCCCAGTGGTGTGGGGGTAAATTGGAAGAGCAAGAAAGCCAAATACCCTTGGGTCAACATCAGAACAATCTAAGAGGGGAAAGGAAAATAGTGGGGAACAAAAAGTGATGCAATCACTCATTACCTACCACCAGCAGACTAACACCCAGCAATTCATCAAAGAACAGATACTTTGGAAAGACTGGCTGCAGTTTCGTTCTTGAGCATGATGTTATATGACATGCAATAGCCCTCTGGTCAGTTCAGATCCCCTCCCAGAAGCTTGCCCACCCCTAGCCTCCACTGCAGCGGGGTGCAGAGTGAGGAAGAAAGACGGCCTTGATGATGTGAGAGCACTGTGCAGTGATAGCTAAAGCTTTGCTGTGTTCTCTGCACTGTTTTAGCCAGACATTTAAAGCACAGCACCATATGGCCTGCTATGAGGAAAATTATCTCCATCCCAACCAGGGCCAGTTCAGCCTGGTGCCCCCATTGCCTCTCCTGTTGTCCTCTGAGGACATTGTCTTCTCAAGCCTCCTCCTCCAGCACAGTGGCAGCCAGGGCAAGAGGAATTCCTGCCTCTCCCCTCCCCTCCCCTCCCCTCCGCTCCCCTCATCTCCTTTCTCCCCTCCTGTCCCTACACTGCTGCCCTCACAAGGCCTTGCACAGCCCAGGCTCTGCAACTGAGGTCAGCAGTGGCCACGTTCCCTTTCCCCAGCATGTGCACTGAGGCCAAGAGGGCATTTTTGGGCAGAGGCTCAGCAAACTGGGCCTGACGGCCAGGGGCTCTGGTGGAATCATGGATGCCTCCTCACCTGCAAGTGACAGTGGCCCAAGGGCACTTTGGCTGTGTCCAAAGAGTTATTGTCAACATCTCAGTGTTGTGGTGTCCTTCAGGGGTCTGTACTGGGACCAATACTATTTCATTTCTTCATCAACGACATAGAGAGTGGGACTGACTGCACCCTCAGCAAGTTTGTGGATGACACCAAGCTGAGGGGCACAACTGATATGCTTGAGGGAAGGATTGCAATCCGGAGGGATCTTGACAGGCTTGAGGAACGGTCCCATGAGAAACTCAGGAAGTTGGACAAGGCCAAGCGCAAGGTCCTGCACCTGGGTTAGGGCGATCCTCAATATGAATACGGTCTAGAGGGTGAACGATTGAGAGCAGCCCTGCGGAGAAGGACTTGGAGATACTTGTGGTAAAAAACCTGAACGTGTGCTGTTGCAGCCCATAAAGCCAATCATACCCTGGAATGCATCGAAAGAAGCATGGCCAGCAGGTTGAGGGAGGTGATCCTCTGCTTCCAGTCTTCTCTCATTAGACCCCATCAGGAGTACTGTTCCCAGTCTGGAGTCCCCAGTACAAAAAAAGTCATGGACCTGTTACAGCACGTCCAGAGAAGGGTTACAGAAAGGATCGGAGGAATGCATCACCCCTCCTACGAAGAAAGGCTGAGGGAGTTGGTATTTTTCAACCAGGAGAAGAGAAGGCTCTGAGGAGACCTTGTGACATTTCAATGTATGAAGGGGACTTATATAAATGTAGGAACAGAGAAATATAAAGGGGAATTCAGAGAGAGACTTTTTATCAAGGCCTGTAGTGATGGGACAACGAGCAAGAATTTTAAACTGAAAGATCATAGATATAGATTGGCCATAAGAAAGAAACTTCTTACAGGGAGGGTGGTGAGACACTGGAAAATGTGGTCCAGAGAATGATAGGATGCCTCATCTTTGAAGAGTTCAAGGTCAGGTTCGATGGAACTTTGAGTAATGTGATTAAGTGACAGATGTCCCTGCCCATGGCAAGAGGGTTGAACTAGAGGATTTTTAAGGGTCTCTTCCAATCCAAACTGTTCTATGATTCTATACTATGGTTGTATGCTAAGGCAGCCTTCTGCACTGTGTCTCTCCCCCTGAGAATGCTGTGGTTAGGATGGGTTCTCCTGGCCTCTCCTGGAAAGCTAGTGGATCGCAGTCACTGATCTACCGTGGGTAATTATACTCAGACCCAAATACGCAAACAAATTCAAAAATTAGAGAACCAGCCGATGCACAAATACGCATATTTAGTGCAAGCCTATGTCGGCAATCATTCCCAGCAAACCCCTCCCAAAACCCACCCCTGATTACCATCTCTTCCCCTGGGCATCTTGGAAGAGCGTCTGCAGGGGAAAGGATGACACACAAGTGTGGGCTGAAATGCAGCAGAACTTTAATGAGTCAAAAGACAGAAACAAGGTTGATCAGAGCAGAGGCCTCAGGTACACAGAGCAGCAAGGGGCAGAAGTTAATCTATGCCCCATAGCTGCGGCAGAGATCATGACAGGTGTCCATCTGCCTGCCACAGAGAGGGAGCAGGGCCAGCAGGTTCTGCCCAGTCTGGCTCTGTGGAGCTCACAGCCCAGGGCAGCACAAGAGAAGAAGGACGCAGGAGGCAAAGGAGAGTGGAAGAGGGGAAAGGCAGGCGTGGTCCACGCTTTCTGAGTGCCAAGGCAAGTCCTGTCCTTTTGCAAGGGTCGCTGGGATTGCTCAGGCCCTCTGAAAGCAATATCACAATGCTCTGTCCCCAGTCTGGTACCATCTTGCGGGTCCCCGGGCCCCTTCTCCAGGGCCACTGCCAGCAGCTTTAGCAGGGGAGGCACCTTGTGCCGCAGGGGCGGCTGCCCAAGCCAGAGAGGCCGGAGAGGCCAAAGCCCCCGGAGGAGATGGGCACTCCCGCAGAGCTGAGGATGCTGCCAACGGCAGCGGAGGTGGAGGATCCCACGGCAGTGCTCTGTGGGAAGGAGCTGAGGATGGGTCCGGGCAGGGTCACCACCACGGGGGAGGGCTGGATGACGACGGTGGAGTCCTGGCACTGCCTGACACAGGGCTCATTGCAGCTGTTGGCCAGTGGGGTCGGGCCACAGGGCTGGCAGGGCTGGCATGGCAGGCACGGGCTGTAGCAGGACATTTTTCAATGGTGGAGATGAACCTTGGAGAGAGAGCAGGGGAAAACAAAGCACGAGGGGTGGTTGAAGAGCAGCCTGGTACCACACTATCCTATCGCTCAGCCAAAAGTGCCCTACGAAGAGTGACCATACCCAAGGAGATCCCTATCCAGCCCACAGCTGAGGAGACACCTCTGCAAAGCCCCTCTCCATGAAACAACTTCTTCTCCCTTCCCCCTCTCATGGTAAGCAGCTGCAAGACACAGCCCAGGACAAAGGGACAGGTATGTGCTGAGAAATCCCAGAGGAGGAGGAGGAAGAGATGAAGGAGGAGGAGGAGGAAAACAAGAAAGAGGTTCAGACTCACCTTGTTCTCAAGGAGATGGAGGGGAGAGGAGTGGATGAGAGAGTGAGGAGAAGGGCCTGCTTTTATACTGCTCCTGCACCGCCCCAGGCTGAAAGTCATTGCATGTGGTCAGTAATTTTCCATCAGACTCGCCTCCAAAGCAAAATATGCTACCTAATGACACAGTTCTGTTTTGGTTTACATCAACGCTGCTGCTTCATTTCCTCATTTCTGATGATTGCCTCTATAGGCAGGTGGGCTACACTGTGCTTTCAAATGCCTTTGCCCAAGGAAAGCTTCTCCTGTGGAGACATTGATTTCTTTGGTAAAGCCATCCACTCTCATGGCAGTTCCAGGAGTTCCCCAATCAATGCCCTCAGCTTTGGACAACTTTGCCGTACCAAACCCGGTGATTCCTCAACACAATCTGTGGAGTCAGGTCCCTCCTCACTACCAGAGGGGTATGCTGGGGCACAGGACAGTGCTTTGTTCCTCCCACTCTCCTCAAACCAACATGCACTTTGGTCACACGCTTTGGACCCTGACCTACAGGATATTCTGAGGCCAGGCCACTTTTCCAAAACATGCTGACCACCCTGTGACCGCTCTGAGCTGTGTTAGCGCTGGCAAAAAAGTCTTTATGAGGGCAATGGTCATTGGAGGTGCCTGGAGTAGTGTACTCAGGTACAGCCCAGTGCTCAGAGCTCGCTTTCCCTGGGCGGGAATACAGCTGCCCAGGCCACAGGGGAACGCAGCCCTGCGTGGGAGAAGGGCCTGCAGAGAGCACGCACTCCTGGCTTGTCGTCACACCAAAAGGCTGACACACGGCCAATCCACAATTAGAGTGTGACTCGCCATGGGTAGGGAGAGTCTGTCCCAGGAAGCTTGCCTGCTGAAGGCTTTCCCTTGCCCTCCTGAGACATGTCCCAGCTGCCTTCATGCCTGCAGGGCAGGGAAGTGCATCACCTTTTTGATGTAGACTGAGAGCTGTTTTTGAACACAGGGCCACTCTGATCCCCTCCCCTCCCTGAGCATCCTCAGGCACGTGGCACTTCAGGGTCCTGTCAGGCCTTGCTTGCTGTGGAGTTGGGGGAAATTTCCTGGCCTCTGCCATGGTGCTGGGTTGTGCTCCAAGCTGACGAGTCCCTTGGGGCATGGGAAAGGAGGCACGGTGAAGCCCCAGTGCCGGGAGAAGATGTATCGCCTGGGACCCAGGGATGGTGAGTCCCGGCTGGTGGGGAGCTGCTTTCTGCAAACCTTTCTTTTCCTCTGCAGAGCATTCAGGACAGGTCCTCACCACGGCCCGGTCTCTTTGTCCAGGTAGGTGAGGCCCGTGCACCCATTCCCTTTCACCCTCCAAGTCTCTCTCCATCGCTGACCCTGCTCCAGGGGGCAGATGTACCCAGAGGAGTTTCTTCTCTTACAGGTGCAGGACTGGACATTTGTCATTCTTAATCCCATGAGACTCCCGTGGCCCAGTCCTCCAGATGATCTAGGTCTCCCTAAAATGCATTCCTAGTCTGAAATGCATCAGCTAGCTTGTACGGGTCAACCTTTCTCAGGCAGTCATTGATTTGATACCCATCCGCTGCTGGGAGGGCTCCCCCTCATTCCTTCAACTCTTTCAGAGAAAGCATAGGGGCCTGGGAGACCTTGTAGGTGAATACTGAGAGAGAAAAGGGATTGAATTCCCTAGCCTGCTCTCTGTCAACTTTCAGGAAATCAGCTGCCCCAGTCAGCTGTGGGCTCATATTTTCCTCTGTCAGTCTTCAACCACTCTTGTACAGGTCAATGTTCCTCCTGATGTTTGTTGCCTGTTGCTCTGGATACCCCTTGCAAGACTCAATGCAAGCGAAGTTTTGGCTTCCTAACAGCATCCAAACATGCCTAGCAATTATTTCCAAATTCCTCCTTTGCAGCTCATCCATCCTTCCACCTCCAGAATGCTGCCTTTTGACATTGGTGCCTTGAGTACTCCACTTAGCCAAAGCCAGACGGCTGAGGCATCTGCTTGTTGTCCTGATTATTGGCAATGGACTGTTCTTGACCTTGGACTGTGAGGTGCCTAAGGTGCTGCCAGCTTTTCTGAGCTCTTTCTGGTTCACAGCTGTCTCCATGGCATCTTCCATACCAGCTGCCTGATAAGGCTGAAGTCAGCATGCCCAAAGTCCAGGGGCTCTCCTCTGCTACTCGCTTTCCTTCCTGCCATCAAGTCTTGAATTCCAGTGTCTCTCAGGCATTACAACCAAGGCTGCCTTGATTCCAATGTTCCCAACCAGTTCTTCCTTCTTAGGGACAGCTCTGCAGCATGTTTCTTTCCCATGACAGCATCACAGGGTCCTTGAGGTTAGAAGGGGACTCGAGATTATCTAGTCCAACTGTCCCTGCTCAAAGCACGGTCAGGCTTTGGAGGAGGCGCAGGGTCAAGTCCTGTCAAGCTCTGAATACCTACAAGGATGGAGAAGACACAACTTGTCCAGGCAACCCCAGTGCTCAACCATGCTTGAGCACCCTCACACTAACAAAGTCTTTTCTTATGTTTTCATGAAATTTCCCATATTTCTCTATGTGCCAATTACCTCTTGTCCCTTCACTGGATAGGACTCAGGACAGTCTGGCTCTATGTTCTTCACTCCCTCAATTCAGCTCTTTTACCCATTGCTATGAGGTGTGTCCTGGGGCCTTCTCTCCTACAGGGTGAATAACTCCACCTCTCACAGCCCCTCCTGCCTCAGGGGCTCCAGTCACTTTATGAGCACTGAGGCCCTTTGCTGGACCCACCAAAGAGCCTCTCTTGTACTGGGGGCCACGAACTGGACATCTAATTTTGTCTCAGCAGTACTGAGCAGGGAAGAGGGATCACCTTCCACAATCTGATGGAAAAAAAACCTTCCTAATGCAACCCAGATGCTGTTGGACGCCATTTCCACATGGGCTACCTGATGGTGTCTTCCAGGAGCCATGTCCTCTGCTGCAAAGCTCTTTGGAAGTGCACTGGCCCCAGCCTGTCATGGGACAGCAAATTCTTTCTTCCTCACTGTAGGACTTTGCATAAAGTGGTTAAACACTCTTGGCCCCAGGATGCACCCCTACAAGGCACCAGGAGTCAGTGGCCACCACATGGACCTTGTGACACTCATCACAACCCTTGGAGTCCAGCAGCCACCCCAGATTTCAATCCCCTGCACTGCCCTCTTCCCTAGCCTGTATTTTCTCTGCTGGTTTGTAATGTTTGTCAGAGCAGACAACATTGAAAGCCTTGTTTAGATGAGATCAACAACATTTGCTGCACTGCCCTCACCCATCGGAGGCAGGCACTTCATCAAAGGAGGCCGTGAGGTTGGTCAGGTCTGCCTTTCCCTCCATAAATCCATGCTGACCTCTCACAGTCACCTTCTTGTCCTTTCATCTTGGTAAAGGGCTTCCAGGATGATTTGCTCCATCACCTTTGCAGGGATTGAGGTGAGACTGACCGGCCTGTCCTTACGTGGGTCCTCCTTCTTACCCCTCCTGAAGACAGGAGGCCCACCGGCTTTCTCCCACTCCTCAGATGCATTCCCTGACTGCTGTGACATTCAAAGTGAGTTGAGAGCGGCCATGTAGTGACACCAACCAATTCCCTCGGGTGCATGGTAAGGATCAAGCCTTGGTTTTGCTGCTTACCTGCCTGGAAGAAGACCTTCTTGTTGCCCTTCACATGCTTTGCCTGATTGTACACTAGGTTGACCCC
This sequence comes from Chroicocephalus ridibundus, assembly GCF_963924245.1. Taxonomy (NCBI): domain Eukaryota; kingdom Metazoa; phylum Chordata; class Aves; order Charadriiformes; family Laridae; genus Chroicocephalus; species Chroicocephalus ridibundus. The sequence continues at coordinate 7,544,776 of NC_086300.1, read as the reverse complement.
ACCAGCACTTAGGACAGTATCTTGACCCTGCGCTCACACCACCACCCTGCCCTTGAAATGCTTGGGTGTCCCATCCCAGCACATGAAAGGAACCTGCATGGTAGACCAGTCATGCCAGAAATGAGGAAATGTGATGGCAGTGTTGAGGGAAACCAAAACACAACGTGTGCCATTAGGTAGCATATTTTTCTTTGGAGGTGAGTCTGATGGAAAATTATTGCCCACACAAAGTGACTGTATGCCTGAGGCAGTGCAGGAGCAGTATAAAAGCTGGCCCTTCTCTCTTGTAATCTACTCCACTTGCCTCCATCTCCTTGTGTATGAAGTGAGTCTAAAGCCCTTTCTCCTTCTCCTCCCCTGGGAATTCTCACAACATACCCTGTTTGTTCTGGCTTGTGGCACTACTTATTTTTGGGGAAATTTATGTTTTGGGAAGGGGGCAGAAGGTGTGGCATGGAGACAGGCTGGGTCTTGGCTGACATGTGGTATGGGCTAGGCAGGGACCTACCTGGGCTTGATCACTCGTGGCAGGGCTCTTTTGGGATGACGGGAAGGGAGAAACACGTAGGGCTTGCTTCAACTCCTCCACATTTTGTGCCCACCTTGTGGCTTGGCTCCCTCTTGATGGGAGCGACAAGTTACTCTTTATCAAACTCTAATGCTCTACTTCCCCCTGCCCTCTCTCCCAGGTGCACCTCCAGCCCCAAGACATGTCCTGCTACAGCCCGTGCCTGCCATGCCGGCCCTGTGGCCCGACCCCGCTGGCCAACAGCTGCAATGAGCCCTGTGCCAGGCAGTGACAGGACTCCACTCTCGTCATCCAGCCCTCCCCCGTGGTGGTGACCCTGCCCGGACCCATCCTCAGCTCCTTCCCGCAGAACACCGCCGTGGGATCCTCCACCTCCGCTGCCGTTGGCAGCATCCTCAGCTCTGCGGGAGTGCCCATCTCCTCCGGGGGCTTTGGCCTCTCCGGCCTCTCTGGCTTGGGCAGCCGCTCCTGCAGCACGAGGTGCCTCCCCTGCTAAAGCTGCTGGCGATGGCCCTGGGAAGGTCCCCAGGGACCCAGAAGAAGGTTCAGGACTGGGGACGAAGCACCGTGTTGTTTTCAGCGGGTCTGAGCAAGCCCAGCAACCCTTGCAAAAGGATAGGGCCAGCCTGGGCTCTCAGAGAGCGCGGCCCATGCCTGCCTTTCCCCTCTTCCACTCTCCCCTTTGTCTTCCGTCTCCTTGTTCTCTTGTGCTGCCCTGGGCTGTGAGCTCCACAGAGCCAGCCTAGGCAGGACCTGCTGGCCCTGCTCCCTCTCCGGGACAGGCAGATCGACACCTGGTGGGATAACTTCTATAGCCATGGGGCACAGTCTCTTTTCTGCCCTTGTTGCTCCCTGCACTGGGTTCTCCAATTAGATTGACCTTGTATTCATGTTTTGACTAATTAAAATTCTGTTGCATCCCAGCCCATGCCTCTGTGTCATACTTTCCCCTACAGAAGCTCTCAAATGATACTCAGGAAGAAGGAGGGTGCTCTGGTGTGGCTCTGGGAAGGGTTTCTTCAGGATGCTTACACAGTGACACAGTCTTGCTTTGAGTATGCACAGTAATGCATCAGTTCACCTCCCATTCCTTCAGGAATTGTGATGGCTCCTCATGTGCCCCACAGACCCATAGCTTCCCCAGACCAACACTCTCCTCACCATTTCTGCTGCAGTGTTTGCATGAAGGAATGTCCACACAGAGGCAGTTAAAAATCTTTCTTGTGGTGGGTTACATTGTCTTGCTGCCAGATTGGTGGGGATACAGTTGTTATCTTCTTGATCACATCCATACGCATGTAACGATGTCCACCCTGCCATTTTACTGCCAAGAACCACATCTCCTGTGCACCTCCTTTGACCTTGCTTCTTTTGGTGGCCAATCCACCTTTTAGAAGAATCAGAATTATTCTTTGGCCCTTCTCTAACACTTCTTCTGCTTTCTTGCCCCACATGATGGGGCAACCACACTGCAACTAAACTGACAGCCTTCTTGCACGGCCCCTTCTTAGCAGCTCTCTTCAACCTCTGTTCACATACACAGGCTGACAGCTTAAAAGTGGGCTCACCATCCCACTTCCCCTGGTCACGCAGGAAGAACCAGAGAGAGCCCCGCAGCATGGTCCCGGGTCTTTCTTTCCTGCTGACCACAGCGGGAGGGGACTGGCGCCGTGGGTTGCCCCTCACAGCTGAGGTGCTGGCCTGTGGGAAAAGGAGCAAGAGAGATTTTCTTCCAAATTTCAGAGGTAGCATGATGCTCTGTCCACAGTTGATGTATCCAAACCTGGGCAATACATTCTTGCCAAGAATATGACACTGGTGCATTTTGGATCACCTTTATCATGTGGCCCGTATACACAGGCTCTTCTCCAGACCTTTGGAGACCTCATTGTCATTGAAGTCACCATAGTTGACTTCCAGCACTGCTAATTCTCTCAGGTACTGGATGCCTTCCTATGCTTTTCTTGCTAAATCACAAGATCATCCTTCAACAGATATCTTGCCCTCACACTTGACAGGAGACTCCTCCAGAGGCTGCAATTCATTCCCTCTTTCCCAACTCCTCTGTCAGCTCCACGGTCCCTAGTGAGGGATCCCAGCTTTTGGCTTCCTCACCTTCCAATTCCTGACTGTTGGCCCCACTCTCCCAGCATCAGAGTTGCCAGGCAGTAATCCGCTTACGTCGCTGGTGCCTGTAATTTTTCCACATGTCTCAAAGTTCTCTTGAGGTCAGGGAATGGGTACTTTGCATCTCTCGAGTGATTTCTCTCACTTCTCCCTTCCATTTCTTTGCTGAAGCGCCAGCTTCTGGTCCTGCAGAACAGACTCTTCCTCCTCCTCACTCCCTTATAAACCAATTATATAGACCCATTCACCTCCTGCTCCACTATTTCTTTGTCACTACTGGGGCGATTGTTCCCTGAATGGATATCTTGCCCTTGCACTTGACAGGAGATGCCTCTAGAGGCTGCAATTCATTCCCTCTTTTCCAATTCTTCTCCTGAGTCTTTGCTGAAGGACTGGCTTCTGGATCAGGCTCTTCCTTCTCCTCATTCCATTACTACTCAACAATATGGACTCGTTATGGACCCAGAAGCTGGACCCAGCTTCTGCTGGGGAAAGGATGACACAGAGACATGGATTGGGATGCAGATGAACTTTAATAAGTCAAAAGAGGAAAAGAGGAAAATGAGCTCGCTCTTAGTGGAGGTCTCTGTGCAGGGAGAAACAGGGGCAGAAAGGAGTCGGTGCCCCATGGCTATGGTGGAGATCCCACCAGGTGTCCACCTGCCTGTCCCGGAGAGGGAGCAGGGCCAGCAGGTCCTGCCTAGGCTGGCTCTGTGGGGCTCACAGCCCGGGGCAGCACAAGAGAACAAGGAGACGGGAGGCAAAGGAGAGAGTGGAAGAGGGGAAAGGCAGGCATGGGCCGTGCTTTCCGAGAGCCCAGGCTGGCCCCGTCCTAATGCAAGGGGGGTTGGGGCTGCTCAGGCCTTCTGAAAGCAACAGCACAATGTTCCGTCCCCAGTCCGGTGCCATCTTGTGGGTCTCTGGGGACCTTCCCCAGGGCCATCACCAACAGCTTTAGCAGGGGGGGCACCTTGTGCCGCAGGGGCGGCTACCCAAGCCAGAGAGGCCGGAGAGGCCAAAGCCCCCGGAGGAGATGGGCACTCCCGCAGAGCTGAGGATGCTGCCAACGGCAGCGGAGGTGGAGGATCCCACGGCGGTGTTCTGCGGGAAGGAGCTGAGGATGGGTCCGGGCAGGGTCACCACCACGGGGGAGGGCTGGATGACGACGGTGGAGTCCTGGCACTGCCTGACACAAGGCTCATTGCAGCTGTTGGCCAGCGGGGTGGGGCCACAGGGCTGGCATGGCAGGCACGGGCTGTAGCAGGACATGTCTTGGGGCTGGAGGTGCACCTGGGAGAGAGGGCAGAGGGAAGCAGAGCTCGAAGAGTGAGTGAGGATCAGCCTCTCACCCTGCTAAGACAGAGTCAAGGCATGAGTTGCAGATATAAGCTGGAGACGTTGTTCCCATGGGTGGCTTCTCCTCAGCCCAAAAGAGCCCTGCCCAGAGCATCTAAGCCCTCACAGAGACACACACCCAGACCTAGCCCATAGCTTAGGAGATACCTAGACAAGCCCTTACCTTTCTCCATTGTATATCTTCTGCCCCCTTCCCTCTCCTATGACAAGCAGTAGCAAGACGCAGTGTAGGACAAAGGGAGAGGCATGCGCTGAGATACACTGGAGGAGAACGAGAAGGCAAAGGAGATAGGGGTCAAGACTCACCTTGTTCCTAAGGAGATGGAGGCAAGTGGAGTGGGTGAAAGAGTGAGGAGAAGGGCCCACTTTTATACTGCTCCTGCAGTGCCTCAGGTGTACAGTCACTTCAAGCGGACAAAATTTTCCAGTAGATTCACCTCTAAAATATCCTACCTAATGGCACAGGTTGTGTTTTTGTTTCCCTTAACGCTGCCATCACATTTCCTCATTTCTGGCATAACAGGTCTACCATGCAGATTCCTTTCATTTGCTGGGATGAGATGCCCAAGCATTTCCAGGGCAGTGTGGTGTCAGCATGGGCTAAAGATACTCTCCAACGTACTGGTGGAGTCCACATGGTGTTGAATCAGACAAAGCATGTGGAGGGAAGCAAGGTCTTCTTCCAGGTAGGTAAGCAGCAAAAGCAAGGCTTGGTCAAAGTCAACCACAGCACTGAATGGGACAGATTTGCTGGGGACAGGGGTTATAGGAAAGGAATAGGCACTCCAAAGGGTCTTGGCCTCGGTCTTTACTGGCAGGATTTGCTGTTGAAAGATCAGGCTCCTGACATTCCTTGGAAAGTCTGGAGCAAGGAAGACACAGCTGCGGTAGAGGAGGATCAGGTGTGGGAACACTTAAACAGAATGCATGAACACAAGCAACATGATGCCATGGACTTAAGGGAATGTTTGGTGTCACTACATGGCCACTCTCAACTCCCTTTGAATGTCACAGCAGTCAGGGAATGCATCTGAGGAGTGGAAGAAGGGCCAATGGGCCTCCTGTCTTCAGGAAGGGCACGAAGGAGGAGCTGTGGAAGGCCAGGCCGGTCAGCCTCACCTCAATCCCTGCAAAGGTGATGGAGCAAATCATCCTGGAAGCCCTTTCCCAAGATGAAAGGACAAGGTGACTGTGTGGGGTCAGCGTGGAATTATGGAGGGAAAAGCAGGCCTGACCAACCTCACGGCCTCTTTTGATTATGTGCCTGTCTCTGGTGGGTGAGGGCAGTGCATCAAATGTTGCTCATCTTCTCTAAACAAGTCTTTTGACGCTATGTGCTGTAAAAATCATTACAAACCAACAGATAATACAGGCTAGGGAAGAGTGCAGGGGACTGAAATCTGGGATGGCTGCTGGACTGCAAGGGTTGTGCTGAGTGGCATGAGGTCCAGCTGGGGCTTCCAAACAGCTTTGCAGCAGTGGACATGGCTCTGGAATTACAAAATCAGGTACCCTGTGCCTGTGTGGAAATGGCGTCCAATAGCATCACGGGCTGCATTAGGAAGGCAGTTTCTCTCAGACCATGGAAGGTGATCCCTCCTCTATACTCAGCAGTGCTGAGACACCACTGCCACGAACATTGTCCATTTCATGTCTCCCCAGTACAAGAGAGGGACAGTCACACTGGTGAAGTCCAGGAAAGGGCCACAGTGCCTATGAAGTAACTGGACACCGTATGGTAGGAGAGGCTGCAAGAGGTGGCATTGTTCACCCTGTAGCAAAGAAGACTCCAGGATACATTTCTTAGCAATGGGTAAAAGAGCTGATGGGAAGGAGTCAAGAACATAGAGCCAAACTGTCCTGAGTCCTATCCAGTGAAGGGACAAGAGGTAATAGGCAAATATCAAAATATGGGAAATTCCATGAAGACATAAGAAAAGACTTGGCCCTGATCATCCTCCAAAGGCTAACTGTGCTTTGAGCAGGGGTGCTTGGCCTAGATGATCTCCAGAGGTCCCTTTAAAACTCAAAGATCCTGTGATTCTGTCATGGGCAAAAGATGGGTGATGCACACCTGCTCCTAACAAGGGAAAATTGGTTGGCAACATTGGAATCAAGGGCGGTCATGGCTTGAGAAACTGAGAGTTCAGAACTTGATAGCAGGGAGGAAAGTGAGTAGCAGAGCACAGCCCCTGGACTTCAGGCACACAAACTTCAGCCTAGTCAGGCAGCTGGAAGGTAGGATGCCATGGAGGCAGCTCTGAAGCAAAAAGGCGCTCAGAAACCTGTCAGTGCCTACAGCACCTCATGGTTCAAGAGCAAGAAGGATCCAGCCCAATACTCAGGAAAACAAGCAGAGTATTTGAGGGGGGAAAATAACAGATGCACAGGCCTCATCTTGCTGGCCAAAGAGACTAAGCTGCAGTGAGGAGCTCTCCTGAATGTTCCACGGAAGGAAAGTTCAGGTTGCAGAAAATAACTCCCCACCAGCTGGGAGTTGTCCTTGAGTTCAGGCAGTATATGTTCTCCTGGCATTAGTGCTACAGCATGCCTTCTTTCCCATGGCCCAAAGGCCTCTTCAGCATGGAGCACAACCCAGCACCATGGCAGAGGCCAGGAAATTTCCCCCAACTCCCCACTGAGTGAGGGCTGGCAAGATGCTGCAGTGCCATGTGCCTGAGGATGCTCACGGAAGGGGTGTGCTCAGAAGGGCCCTGGGTACAAAAACAGCTCTCAGACTACATCAAAAAGGTGATGCACTACCCTGCCCTGCAGGCATGAAGGTAGCTGGGACACGTCCCAGGAGGGCAAGGGAAAGCCTTCAGCAGGCAAGCTTCCTGGGACAGACTCTCCCTACCCATGGCGAGTCACACTCTAATTGTGGATTGGCCGTGTGTCAGCCTTTTGGTGTGACGCCAAGCCAGGAGTGCGTGCTCTCTGCAGGCCCTTGTCCCACGCAGGGCTGCATTCCCCTGCAGCCAGGGCAGCCCCGTCCATGCCCAGGGAAAACTGGGCACTGGGCTGTACCTGAGTACACGGCTCCAGGCAGTCCCAACTGCTATTAGCCTCAGCATGACCTACTTGCCAGCACTCCCAGAGCTCACAGGATGGTCACAAGACGGTCAGCATGTTTTGGAAAAGTGGCCAGGAATTTGTGTCTCCTGCTGGTCAGGGTCCAAAGCATGTGGCCAAAGGTCATGATGGTGTGACAGGAGTGCAAGGAACAAGGCGCTGTCCTGAGCCCCATTACGCCCCTTCAGGGGGGCAACATTCTCCTTCCACAGTCCGAGGGCATTGTTGGGGATCCCCAGAAACTGCCAGGAGAGCAGATGGCATTACCAAAGAAACCATTGTCTCCAGGAATGAGAAGCTTTCCTTTGGCAAAGGCACTTGATAGCACAATGCAGCCCACCTACCTGTAGAGGCGATGACCAGTGACTGATGGAGTGAGCAGGGAGGCAGGCAGGGAGGTAGGAGGATGCAGCACATCGTCAGTCACAGGAGCCTTTACGCACCAATGAGAGGACAGCATTGGTGGGAGGACATGTGCACCTTCCTGCACCAAGGGCTGTAAACAACATCACCAGATTTCCCCAGAACCATGTCTCCTGTCTGCACAAACCCCTCCAGAACTTGGAGCACATCTCCCTGTAAAGAATGTGCTCCTGCCCTGGAAATCCTTGGGCTTCTCCTTGCCACATTTAAAAGGAGCCTCTGAGGCCAGACGGTCATGTCAGAAATGAGGAAATGAAACGGCAGAATTGATGGTAACCAAACCAGATCCTGTGCCATTAGGTAGCATATTTTGCTTTGGAGGTGAGTCTGATGGAAAATCACAGCCTGCGTGCAATGACTTTTGGCCTGGGGCGGTGCAGGAGCAGTATAAATTCAGGCCCTTCTCCTCATTCTCTCATCCACTTCTCTCCATCTCCATCTCCTTGGGAACAAGGTGAGTTTGAAACCCTTTCCATTCCTCCTCCTCGGGAATTTCTCATTGCATTCTTGCCGCTTTGTCTGTCCTGACCTTGCTGGGTCATGGGGCTTTTTGTTGTGGTGGTAGATGATATCGCATGGAGTGTCACTGGAGCTTTCTGGGATGTCTCCTGAGTTTTAGATAGGAGGGGACCTCCATGGCTTGGTTGCTTTTGGCAGGGCTTTGCTGAGGGAAGGGTGAACCCTGTGGACCTCCCTACACAGCCTCCAGCTCTTATCTCCAGTTTGTCCCTTGGTTGCCTTATGGTGAGATGATAGGTTGATCCTCACCCACCCCTAATGCTCTGCTTCCCCATACCCTCTCTACAGTTGCACCTACAGATCCAAGACATGTCCTGCTACAGCCCGTGCCTGCCATGCCAGCCCTGTGGCCCGACCCCGCTGGCCAACAGCTGCAATGAGCCCTGTGTCAGGCAGTGCCAGGACTCCACCGTCGTCATCCAGCCCTCCCCCGTGGTGGTGACCCTGCCCGGACCCATCCTCAGCTCCTTCCCGCAGAACACCGCCGTGGGATCCTCCACCTCTGCTGCCGTTGGCAGCATCCTCAGCTCTGCGGGAGTGCCCATCTCCTCCGGGGGCTTTGGCCTCTCCGGCCTCTCTGGCTTGGGCAGCCGCTCCTGCGGCACAAGGTGCCTCCCCTGCTAAAGCTGCTGGCGATGGCCCTGGGGATGGTCCCCAGGGACCCACAAGGTGGTACCGGACTGGGGACAAAGTTTTCAGAGGGGCTGAGTCAACACAACCCCCCTTGCATTAGGACGGGGCCAGCCTGGGCTCTCGGAAAGCACGGCCCATGCCTGCCTTTCCCCTCTTCCACTCTCTGCTTTCCTTCCTGTGTCCTTGTTCTCTTGTGCTGCCCTGGGCTGTGAGCCCCACAGAGCCAGCCTAGGCAGGACCCGCTGGCCCTGCTCCCTCTCTGGGACAGGCAGATCGACACCTGGTGGGATCTCCACCATAGCCATGGGGCACCGACTCCTTTCTGCCCCTGTTTCTCCCTGCACAGGGACCTCCACTAAGAGAGACCTCATTTTCCTCTTTTCCTCTTTTGACTTATTAAAGTTCATCTGCATCCCAATCCATATCTCTGTGTCATCCTTTCCCCAGCAGAAGCTCTCCCAAGATACTCAGGAAGATCGGTGTTTCTCAGGGGTGGTTCTGGGAGGGAATTGTTGGAGAGCATTGTGCAGTGGTTGTTAACACAATTGTGTAGTGTCTGGCTGTGATGGAGTTACCTTTCCCCATAGCAGCACTCACCGTTCTCTGCTTTCTGTTGATAGCTGTAACGGTATTGATAACACATAATGTCTTAGCTTTTGCTGAGCAGTTCTTGCAGGCTGTCTCTCTGAACAACAAAAGGGATATTCCATGCCGTATAGCATCGTGCTCAGCACTAAAAGCTAAGTGAAAGCTGAGGGAGGTGGTTGCATTCATTAATATGGCATTTGTCTCTTAAAGCAACCTCTATGCCTCCTCTGGAATGCTTCTCCGGAGTGTCTGGACATTGCCTGCTGCTGGCAAGTAGAGAATAAATCCTTTTGCTTTACTTTGCTTCTGCACACAACCTTTGCTTTTCTTCCTGAAACGGCATTTCTCTTGACCCACAAGTTTTTAATCTTGTTATCTCCCTGTCCTGCTGAGGAGGGGATGTGATAAAGTGTCCTAGTGGGCACCTAGTAGCCATACAAGGTCAACTCATTCCAGTCTTCAGGGCACCTAATGCAGGGCTTGTGATATTGCCCTGGCATTGAGGCCCTTACTGTGCTGGGGGAGGTTTCTTGTGGAGAGGATGAGGGAATACACCATCCTCTTCCCATACAGGAGTGATGTGGGTTGTTTTGTTGTGCAGGCTCCCAAGGTCCTTCTTTACCCTTATGTGAGGTGTTTAATACTACTAATTAACAGTGTTGGCCTATTCTGGGTTTTGTGGAATCTGATGTCATGCTGGCGTGAGAGGAGAAATTTTTTGGGTGTGGCCCTGCGGGGGCTGAGCTGGGATGGCAGATTTTAGCACAGTATTGGAGCTTGACCTTTGTGTACGGAGCCACAATTCAGTACTAGTAGAGGACTGTGGTTAAGACATGGATCCAAACCACCTCTGAAAATGCCTTGATTGACCTAGGGATCCAAAGTAGATCTAAGAACACAGCAGCTGAGGCAGAGACCCAAACCTCATGTGAGAACACCACAAGGTTAAGGTGGGACTCAAATATCACCTACAGTAACCACAAGAGTAGTGAAAAAGAAATAGCAGACAAGGAAGTGAATGGGTCCATATTGTTGAGTAGTAATGGAATGAGGAGAAGGAAGAGCCTGATCCAGAAGCCAGTTCTTCAGCAAAGACTCAGGAGCAGAATTGGAAAAGAGGGAATGAATTGCAGCCTCTAGAGGCATCTCCTGTCAAGTGCAAGGGCAAGATATCCATTCAGGGAACAATCGCCCCAGTAGTGACAAAGAAATAGTGGAGCAGGAGGTGAATGGGTCTATATAATTGGTTTATAAGGGAGTGAGGAGGAGGAAGAGTCTGTTCTGCAGGACCAGAAGCTGGCGCTTCAGCAAAGAAATGGAAGGGAGAAGTGAGAGAAATCACTCGAGAGATGCAAAGTACCCATTCCCTGACCTCAAGAGAACTTTGAGACATGTGGAAAGATTACAGGCACCAGCGACGTAAGCGGATTACTGCCTGGCAACTCTGATGCTGGGAGAGTGGGGCCAACAGTCAGGAATTGGAAGGTGAGGAAGCCAAAAGCTGGGATCCCTCACTAGGGACCGTGGAGCTGACAGAGGAGTTGGGAAAGAGGGAATGAATTGCAGCCTCTGGAGGAGTCTCCTGTCAAGTGTGAGGGCAAGATATCTGTTGAAGGATGATCTTGTGATTTAGCAAGAAAAGCATAGGAAGGCATCCAGTACCTGAGAGAATTAGCAGTGCTGGAAGTCAACTATGGTGACTTCAATGACAATGAGGTCTCCAAAGGTCTGGAGAAGAGCCTGTGTATACGGGCCACATGATAAAGGTGATCCAAAATGCACCAGTGTCATATTCTTGGCAAGAATGTATTGCCCAGGTTTGGATACATCAACTGTGGACAGAGCATCATGCTACCTCTGAAATTTGGAAGAAAATCTCTCTTGCTCCTTTTCCCACAGGCCAGCACCTCAGCTGTGAGGGGCAACCCACGGCGCCAGTCCCCTCCCGCTGTGGTCAGCAGGAAAGAAAGACCCGGGACCATGCTGCGGGGCTCTCTCTGGTTCTTCCTGCGTGACCAGGGGAAGTGGGATGGTGAGCCCACTTTTAAGCTGTCAGCCTGTGTATGTGAACAGAGGTTGAAGAGAGCTGCTAAGAAGGGGCCGTGCAAGAAGGCTGTCAGTTTAGTTGCAGTGTGGTTGCCCCATCATGTGGGGCAAGAAAGCAGAAGAAGTGTTAGAGAAGGGCCAAAGAATAATTCTGATTCTTCTAAAAGGTGGATTGGCCACCAAAAGAAGCAAGGTCAAAGGAGGTGCACAGGAGATGTGGTTCTTGGCAGTAAAATGGCAGGGTGGACATCGTTACATGCGTATGGATGTGATCAAGAAGATAACAACTGTATCCCCACCAATCTGGCAGCAAGACAATGTAACCCACCACAAGAAAGATTTTTAACTGCCTCTGTGTGGACATTCCTTCATGCAAACACTGCAGCAGAAATGGTGAGGAGAGTGTTGGTCTGGGGAAGCTATGGGTCTGTGGGGCACATGAGGAGCCATCACAATTCCTGAAGGAATGGGAGGTGAACTGATGCATTACTGTGCATACTCAAAGCAAGACTGTGTCACTGTGTAAGCATCCTGAAGAAACCCTTCCCAGAGCCACACCAGAGCACCCTCCTTCTTCCTGAGTATCATTTGAGAGCTTCTGTAGGGGAAAGTATGACACAGAGGCATGGGCTGGGATGCAACAGAATTTTAATTAGTCAAAACATGAATACAAGGTCAATCTAATTGGAGAACCCAGTGCAGGGAGCAACAAGGGCAGAAAAGAGACTGTGCCCCATGGCTATAGAAGTTATCCCACCAGGTGTCGATCTGCCTGTCCCGGAGAGGGAGCAGGGCCAGCAGGTCCTGCCTAGGCTGGCTCTGTGGAGCTCACAGCCCAGGGCAGCACAAGAGAACAAGGAGACGGAAGACAAAGGGGAGAGTGGAAGAGGGGAAAGGCAGGCATGGGCCGCGCTCTCTGAGAGCCCAGGCTGGCCCTATCCTTTTGCAAGGGTTGCTGGGCTTGCTCAGACCCGCTGAAAACAACACGGTGCTTCGTCCCCAGTCCTGAACCTTCTTCTGGGTCCCTGGGGACCTTCCCAGGGCCATCGCCAGCAGCTTTAGCAGGGGAGGCACCTCGTGCTGCAGGAGCGGCTGCCCAAGCCAGAGAGGCCGGAGAGGCCAAAGCCCCCGGAGGAGATGGGCACTCCCGCAGAGCTGAGGATGCTGCCAACGGCAGCGGAGGTGGAGGATCCCACGGCGGTGTTCTGCGGGAAGGAGCTGAGGATGGGTCCGGGCAGGGTCACCACCACGGGGGAGGGCTGGATGACGAGAGTGGAGTCCTGTCACTGCCTGGCACAGGGCTCATTGCAGCTGTTGGCCAGCGGGGTCGGGCCACAGGGCCGGCATGGCAGGCACGGGCTGTAGCAGGACATGTCTTGGGGCTGGAGGTGCACCTGGGAGAGAGGGCAGGGGGAAGTAGAGCATTAGAGTTTGATAAAGAGTAACTTGTCGCTCCCATCAAGAGGGAGCCAAGCCACAAGGTGGGCACAAAATGTGGAGGAGTTGAAGCAAGCCCTACGTGTTTCTCCCTTCCCGTCATCCCAAAAGAGCCCTGCCACGAGTGATCAAGCCCAGGTAGGTCCCTGCCTAGCCCATACCACATGTCAGCCAAGACCCAGCCTGTCTCCATGCCACACCTTCTGCCCCCTTCCCAAAACATAAATTTCCCCAAAAATAAGTAGTGCCACAAGCCAGAACAAACAGGGTATGTTGTGAGAATTCCCAGGGGAGGAGAAGGAGAAAGGGCTTTAGACTCACTTCATACACAAGGAGATGGAGGCAAGTGGAGTAGATTACAAGAGAGAAGGGCCAGCTTTTATACTGCTCCTGCACTGCCTCAGGCATACAGTCACTTTGTGTGGGCAATAATTTTCCATCAGACTCACCTCCAAAGAAAAATATGCTACCTAATGGCACACGTTGTGTTTTGGTTTCCCTCAACACTGCCATCACATTTCCTCATTTCTGGCATGACTGGTCTACCATGCAGGTTCCTTTCATGTGCTGGGATGGGACACCCAAGCATTTCAAGGGCAGGGTGGTGGTGTGAGCGCAGGGTCAAGATACTGTCCTAAGTGCTGGTGGGGTCAACCTAGTGTACAATCAGGCAAAGCATGTGAAGGGCAACAAGAAGGTCTTCTTCCAGGCAGGTAAGCAGCAAAACCAAGGCTTGATCCTTACCATGCACCCGAGGGAATTGGTTGGTGTCACTACATGGCCGCTCTCAACTCACTTTGAATGTCACAGCAGTCAGGGAATGCATCTGAGGAGTGGGAGAAAGCCGGTGGGCCTCCTGTCTTCAGGAGGGGTAAGAAGGAGGACCCACGTAAGGACAGGCCGGTCAGTCTCACCTCAATCCCTGCAAAGGTGATGGAGCAAATCATCCTGGAAGCCCTTTACCAAGATGAAAGGACAAGAAGGTGACTGTGAGAGGTCAGCATGGATTTATGGAGGGAAAGGCAGACCTGACCAACCTCACGGCCTCCTTTGATGAAGTGCCTGCCTCCGATGGGTGAGGGCAGTGCAGCAAATGTTGTTGATCTCATCTAAACAAGGCTTTCAATGTTGTCTGCTCTGACAATCATTACAAACCAGCAGAGAAAATACAGGCTAGGGAAGAGGGCAGTGCAGGGGATTGAAATCTGGGGTGGCTGCTGGACTCCAAGGGTTGTGATGAGTGTCACAAGGTCCATGTGGTGGCCACTGACTCCTGGTGCCTTGTAGGGGTGCATCCTGGGGCCAAGAGTGTTTAACCACTTTATGCAAAGTCCTACAGTGAGGAAGGAAGAATTTGCTGTCCCATGACAGGCTGGGGCCAGTGCACTTCCAAAGAGCTTTGCAGCAGAGGACATGGCTCCTGGAAGACACCATCAGGTAGCCCATGTGGAAATGGCGTCCAACAGCATCTGGGTTGCATTAGGAAGGTTTTTTTTCCATCAGATTGTGGAAGGTGATCCCTCTTCCCTGCTCAGTACTGCTGAGACAAAATTAGATGTCCAGTTCGTGGCCCCCAGTACAAGAGAGGCTCTTTGGTGGGTCCAGCAAAGGGCCTCAGTGCTCATAAAGTGACTGGAGCCCCTGAGGCAGGAGGGGCTGTGAGAGGTGGAGTTATTCACCCTGTAGGAGAGAAGGCCCCAGGACACACCTCATAGCAATGGGTAAAAGAGCTGAATTGAGGGAGTGAAGAACATAGAGCCAGACTGTCCTGAGTCCTATCCAGTGAAGGGACAAGAGGTAATTGGCACATAGAGAAATATGGGAAATTTCATGAAAACATAAGAAAAGACTTTGTTAGTGTGAGGGTGCTCAAGCATGGTTGAGCACTGGGGTTGCCTGGACAAGTTGTGTCTTCTCCATCCTTGTAGGTATTCAGAGCTTGACAGGACTTGACCCTGCGCCTCCTCCAAAGCCTGACCGTGCTTTGAGCAGGGACAGTTGGACTAGATAATCTCGAGTCCCCTTCTAACCTCAAGGACCCTGTGATGCTGTCATGGGAAAGAAACATGCTGCAGAGCTGTCCCTAAGAAGGAAGAACTGGTTGGGAACATTGGAATCAAGGCAGCCTTGGTTGTAATGCCTGAGAGACACTGGAATTCAAGACTTGATGGCAGGAAGGAAAGCGAGTAGCAGAGGAGAGCCCCTGGACTTTGGGCATGCTGACTTCAGCCTTATCAGGCAGCTGGTATGGAAGATGCCATGGAGACAGCTGTGAACCAGAAAGAGCTCAGAAAAGCTGGCAGCACCTTAGGCACCTCACAGTCCAAGGTCAAGAACAGTCCATTGCCAATAATCAGGACAACAAGCAGATGCCTCAGCCGTCTGGCTTTGGCTAAGTGGAGTACTCAAGGCACCAATGTCAAAAGGCAGCATTCTGGAGGTGGAAGGATGGATGAGCTGCAAAGGAGGAATTTGGAAATAATTGCTAGGCATGTTTGGATGCTGTTAGGAAGCCAAAACTTCGCTTGCATTGAGTCTTGCAAGGGGTATCCAGAGCAACAGGCAACAAACATCAGGAGGAACATTGACCTGTACAAGAGTGGTTGAAGACTGACAGAGGAAAATATGAGCCCACAGCTGACTGGGGCAGCTGATTTCCTGAAAGTTGACAGAGAGCAGGCTAGGGAATTCAATCCCTTTTCTCTCTCAGTATTCACCTACAAGGTCTCCCAGGCCCCTATGCTTTCTCTGAAAGAGTTGAAGGAATGAGGGGGAGCCCTCCCAGCAGCGGATGGGTATCAAATCAATGACTGCCTGAGAAAGGTTGACCCGTACAAGCTAGCTGATGCATTTCAGACTAGGAATGCATTTTAGGGAGACCTAGATCATCTGGAGGACTGGGCCACGGGAGTCTCATGGGATTAAGAATGACAAATGTCCAGTCCTGCACCTGTAAGAGAAGAAACTCCTCTGGGTACATCTGCCCCCTGGAGCAGGGTCAGCGATGGAGAGAGACTTGGAGGGTGAAAGGGAATGGGTGCACGGGCCTCACCTACCTGGACAAAGAGACCGGGCCGTGGTGAGGACCTGTCCTGAATGCTCTGCAGAGGAAAAGAAAGGTTTGCAGAAAGCAGCTCCCCACCAGCCGGGACTCACCATCCCTGGGTCCCAGGCGATACATCTTCTCCCGGCACTGGGGCTTCACCGTGCCTCCTTTCCCATGCCCCAAGGGACTCGTCAGCTTGGAGCACAACCCAGCACCATGGCAGAGGCCAGGAAATTTCCCCCAACTCCACAGCAAGCAAGGCCTGACAGGACCCTGAAGTGCCACGTGCCTGAGGATGCTCAGGGAGGGGAGGGGATCAGAGTGGCCCTGTGTTCAAAAACAGCTCTCAGTCTACATCAAAAAGGTGATGCACTTCCCTGCCCTGCAGGCATGAAGGCAGCTGGGACATGTCTCAGGAGGGCAAGGGAAAGCCTTCAGCAGGCAAGCTTCCTGGGACAGACTCTCCCGACCCATGGCGAGTCACACTCTAATTGTGGATTGGCCGTGTGTCAGCCTTTTGGTGTGACGACAAGCCAGGAGTGCGTGCTCTCTGCAGGCCCTTCTCCCACGCAGGGCTGCGTTCCCCTGTGGCCTGGGCAGCTGTATTCCCGCCCAGGGAAAGCGAGCTCTGAGCACTGGGCTGTACCTGAGTACACTACTCCAGGCACCTCCAATGGCCATTGCCCTCATAAAGACTTTTTTGCCAGCGCTAACACAGCTCAGAGCGGTCACAGGGTGGTCAGCATGTTTTGGAAAAGTGGCCTGGCCTCAGAATATCCTGTAGGTCAGGGTCCAAAGCGTGTGACCAAAGTGCATGTTGGTTTGAGGAGAGTGGGAGGAACAAAGCACTGTCCTGTGCCCCAGCATACCCCTCTGGTAGTGAGGAGGGACCTGACTCCACAGATTGTGTTGAGGAATCACCGGGTTTGGTACGGCAAAGTTGTCCAAAGCTGAGGGCATTGATTGGGGAACTCCTGGAACTGCCATGAGAGTGGATGGCTTTACCAAAGAAATCAATGTCTCCACAGGAGAAGCTTTCCTTGGGCAAAGGCATTTGAAAGCACAGTGTAGCCCACCTGCCTATAGAGGCAATCATCAGAAATGAGGAAATGAAGCAGCAGCGTTGATGTAAACCAAAACAGAACTGTGTCATTAGGTAGCATATTTTGCTTTGGAGGCGAGTCTGATGGAAAATTACTGACCACATGCAATGACTTTCAGCCTGGGGCGGTGCAGGAGCAGTATAAAAGCAGGCCCTTCTCCTCACTCTCTCATCCACTCCTCTCCCCTCCATCTCCTTGAGAACAAGGTGAGTCTGAACCTCTTTCTTGTTTTCCTCCTCCTCCTCCTTCATCTCTTCCTCCTCCTCCTCTGGGATTTCTCAGCACATACCTGTCCCTTTGTCCTGGGCTGTGTCTTGCAGCTGCTTACCATGAGAGGGGGAAGGGAGAAGAAGTTGTTTCATGGAGAGGGGCTTTGCAGAGGTGTCTCCTCAGCTGTGGGCTGGATAGGGATCTCCTTGGGTATGGTCACTCTTCGTAGGGCACTTTTGGCTGAGCGATAGGATAGTGTGGTACCAGGCTGCTCTTCAACCACCCCTCGTGCTTTGTTTTCCCCTGCTCTCTCTCCAAGGTTCATCTCCACCATTGAAAAATGTCCTGCTACAGCCCGTGCCTGCCATGCCAGCCCTGCCAGCCCTGTGGCCCGACCCCACTGGCCAACAGCTGCAATGAGCCCTGTGTCAGGCAGTGCCAGGACTCCACCGTCGTCATCCAGCCCTCCCCCGTGGTGGTGACCCTGCCCGGACCCATCCTCAGCTCCTTCCCACAGAGCACTGCCGTGGGATCCTCCACCTCCGCTGCCGTTGGCAGCATCCTCAGCTCTGCGGGAGTGCCCATCTCCTCCGGGGGCTTTGGCCTCTCCGGCCTCTCTGGCTTGGGCAGCCGCCCCTGCGGCACAAGGTGCCTCCCCTGCTAAAGCTGCTGGCAGTGGCCCTGGAGAAGGGGCCCGGGGACCCGCAAGATGGTACCAGACTGGGGACAGAGCATTGTGATATTGCTTTCAGAGGGCCTGAGCAATCCCAGCGACCCTTGCAAAAGGACAGGACTTGCCTTGGCACTCAGAAAGCGTGGACCACGCCTGCCTTTCCCCTCTTCCACTCTCCTTTGCCTCCTGCGTCCTTCTTCTCTTGTGCTGCCCTGGGCTGTGAGCTCCACAGAGCCAGACTGGGCAGAACCTGCTGGCCCTGCTCCCTCTCTGTGGCAGGCAGATGGACACCTGTCATGATCTCTGCCGCAGCTATGGGGCATAGATTAACTTCTGCCCCTTGCTGCTCTGTGTACCTGAGGCCTCTGCTCTGATCAACCTTGTTTCTGTCTTTTGACTCATTAAAGTTCTGCTGCATTTCAGCCCACACTTGTGTGTCATCCTTTCCCCTGCAGACGCTCTTCCAAGATGCCCAGGGAAAGAGATGGTAATCAGGGGTGGGTTTTGGGAGGGGTTTGCTGGGAATGATTGCCGACATAGGCTTGCACTAAATATGCGTATTTGTGCATCGGCTGGTTCTCTAATTTTTGAATTTGTTTGCGTATTTGGGTCTGAGTATAATTACCCACGGTAGATCAGTGACTGCGATCCACTAGCTTTCCAGGAGAGGCCAGGAGAACCCATCCTAACCACAGCATTCTCAGGGGGAGAGACACAGTGCAGAAGGCTGCCTTAGCATACAACCATAGTATAGAATCATAGAACAGTTTGGATTGGAAGAGACCCTTAAAAATCCTCTAGTTCAACCCTCTTGCCATGGGCAGGGACATCTGTCACTTAATCACATTACTCAAAGTTCCATCGAACCTGACCTTGAACTCTTCAAAGATGAGGCATCCTATCATTCTCTGGACCACATTTTCCAGTGTCTCACCACCCTCCCTGTAAGAAGTTTCTTTCTTATGGCCAATCTATATCTATGATCTTTCAGTTTAAAATTCTTGCTCGTTGTCCCATCACTACAGGCCTTGATAAAAAGTCTCTCTCTGAATTCCCCTTTATATTTCTCTGTTCCTACATTTATATAAGTCCCCTTCATACATTGAAATGTCACAAGGTCTCCTCAGAGCCTTCTCTTCTCCTGGTTGAAAAATACCAACTCCCTCAGCCTTTCTTCGTAGGAGGGGTGATGCATTCCTCCGATCCTTTCTGTAACCCTTCTCTGGACGTGCTGTAACAGGTCCATGACTTTTTTTGTACTGGGGACTCCAGACTGGGAACAGTACTCCTGATGGGGTCTAATGAGAGAAGACTGGAAGCAGAGGATCACCTCCCTCAACCTGCTGGCCATGCTTCTTTCGATGCATTCCAGGGTATGATTGGCTTTATGGGCTGCAACAGCACACGTTCAGGTTTTTTACCACAAGTATCTCCAAGTCCTTCTCCGCAGGGCTGCTCTCAATCGTTCACCCTCTAGACCGTATTCATATTGAGGATCGCCCTAACCCAGGTGCAGGACCTTGCGCTTGGCCTTGTCCAACTTCCTGAGTTTCTCATGGGACCGTTCCTCAAGCCTGTCAAGATCCCTCCGGATTGCAATCCTTCCCTCAAGCATATCAGTTGTGCCCCTCAGCTTGGTGTCATCCACAAACTTGCTGAGGGTGCAGTCAGTCCCACTCTCTATGTCGTTGATGAAGAAATGAAATAGTATTGGTCCCAGTACAGACCCCTGAAGGACACCACAACACTGAGATGTTGACAATAACTCTTTGGACACAGCCAAAGTGCCCTTGGGCCACTGTCACTTGCAGGTGAGGAGGCATCCATGATTCCACCAGAGCCCCTGGCCGTCAGGCCCAGTTTGCTGAGCCTCTGCCCAAAAATGCCCTCTTGGCCTCAGTGCACATGCTGGGGAAAGGGAACGTGGCCACTGCTGACCTCAGTTGCAGAGCCTGGGCTGTGCAAGGCCTTGTGAGGGCAGCAGTGTAGGGACAGGAGGGGAGAAAGGAGATGAGGGGAGCGGAGGGGAGGGGAGGGGAGGGGAGAGGCAGGAATTCCTCTTGCCCTGGCTGCCACTGTGCTGGAGGAGGAGGCTTGAGAAGACAATGTCCTCAGAGGACAACAGGAGAGGCAATGGGGGCACCAGGCTGAACTGGCCCTGGTTGGGATGGAGATAATTTTCCTCATAGCAGGCCATATGGTGCTGTGCTTTAAATGTCTGGCTAAAACAGTGCAGAGAACACAGCAAAGCTTTAGCTATCACTGCACAGTGCTCTCACATCATCAAGGCCGTCTTTCTTCCTCACTCTGCACCCCGCTGCAGTGGAGGCTAGGGGTGGGCAAGCTTCTGGGAGGGGATCTGAACTGACCAGAGGGCTATTGCATGTCATATAACATCATGCTCAAGAACGAAACTGCAGCCAGTCTTTCCAAAGTATCTGTTCTTTGATGAATTGCTGGGTGTTAGTCTGCTGGTGGTAGGTAATGAGTGATTGCATCACTTTTTGTTCCCCACTATTTTCCTTTCCCCTCTTAGATTGTTCTGATGTTGACCCAAGGGTATTTGGCTTTCTTGCTCTTCCAATTTACCCCCACACCACTGGGACAGCGGATCGGAACAGCTGGTGGGTACTTTGTGCTTGCCAGGGCCAACACACCACACAGACCCACAGGCAATGCATGTTGTTCTTGCCCTTCTCCATCCCTGTCTGTGCCCAGGGCTTCCTGGGAATGTTTCTGGGGAGATGGCGGCAGGGAGAGACTTGGGGTGGGAAGAGAGGCAGCGGGGGCATGCTGAGTGTCTCAAAGGGCTGTCCAGGAGCTCTCCAAAGCAATGCGGTGACCAGCAGCAAAGGCTGCTGAACTGCTACAGGCCAGAGGTGGGCAAGATGACACATGCCCACCCAGAGTCCTGAATGGCAGCTGGCTTGGTAGCAACCAGCCCCGTCTCCACACAGATCCTTCAGCCCCTGGCAAGCAGTAGCCCAAAAGCAGGGCCAGGAAAAGGTGCTTTTGCGGTAACCCCATCAAAACACATGCGAGTCCCGGTGCTGCTCCTGGACACATGGACTGTCGTCAGCATCCAGAGCTATATAAGTAGGAGCGTAGCCAGAAGACCGAGGGAAGCAACGACCCCAATCTGTTCAGCAATCCCGTGATGGCATCTAGAACACTGTGTTGAGTTGTGGGCTGCAATGCAATAAAGACCTTGACTGAGTGGAGCGAGTTCAGCAGAGGAGCAGAGGGTGGGTAGGATGGTGAGAGGGGTGGACCCCTTCCTTGGGGAGGAGAGGGTGAGGGGACGGGGCTTCCTGAGTGTGGAGAAGATATAACTTTGGTAGGAGTCCTAAATTCATCTTTGGAGTAACTATGGTCTTTGAATAGCGTCGGGTAATTCTTCCAGCCCCAGATAGGCAGTGAGGTTTAGAAAGCAGAGGGTCTCCTACAGTATGACTGCACATACTCAAAGCAATCCTGCCTTAACAACCACAGCAGTACCATCCCGGAACCACCCCTGCGCAAAATCTGTCCCCCTGGGCATCTTGGGAGAGCATCTGCAGGGGAAAGGATGACACAGAGACATGGCTAGAACGCAGCAGAACTTTAATGAGTCAAAAGAGGGATACGAGGTTGCTCTGAGTGGAGGCCCCAGTGCAGGGAGCAACCGGGGCAGAAAGGAGTCGGTGCCCCACGGCTGTGGCGGAGATCCCACCAGGTGTGGATCTGCCTGTCCCAGAGAGGGGGCAGGGCCAGCAGGTCCTGCCTAAGCTGGCTCTGTGGGGCTCACAGCCCAGGGCAGCACAAGAGAAGAAGGACACAGGAGGGAAAGTAGAGTGGAAGAGGGGAAAGGCAGGCGTGGTCCACGCTTTCTGAGTGCCAAGGCAAGTCCTGTCCTTTTGCAAGGGTCGCTGGGATTGCTCAGCCCCTCTGAAAGCAATATCACAATGCTCTGTCCCCAGTCTGGTACCATCTTGCGGGTCCCTGGGCCCCTTCTCCAGGGCCACTGCCAGCAGCTTTAGCAGGGGAGGCACCTTGTGCCGCAGGAGCGGCTGCCCAAGCCAGAGAGGCCGGAGAGGCCAAAGCCCCCGGAGGAGATGGGCACTCCCGCAGAGCTGAGGATGCTGCCAACGGCAGCAGAGGTGGAGGATCCCACGGCAGTGTTCTGCGGGAAGGAGCTGAGGATGGGTCCGGGCAGGGTCACCACCACGGGGGAGGGCTGGATGACGACGGTGGAGTCCTGGCACTGCCTGGCACTGCCTGACACAGGGCTCATTGCAGCTGTTGGCCAGCGGGGTCGGGCTGCAGGGCTGGCATGGCAGGCACGGGTTGTAGCAGGACATGTCTTGGATCTGGAGGTGCACCTGGGAGAGAGGGCAGAGGGAAGCAGAGTCTGAGGGCTGGGTAAGGAAAACCCTGTAGGACCACCATGAGTGTAAAAAGCCACAAGCTTGAGAAGGGAGTCCCACCGGTCTCACCTTCCTCTCATCCCAAAATAACCCTCCCAAAAGTTATCATGCCCAGTGAGGTCTCTACTAGCCCATATCTCAGGAGACACCTCTGAGACACCTCAGTCTTTCTCCATGCCACACCTTCTTCCGCCTTCACTCTCCCATGACAAGCAGTTCCAGCATCCAGAATGGACCAAAGGATCAGGTATGGGCTAAGAAATCCCAAAAGAGGAGGAGATAGGGCTTCAAACTCATCTCGTTCCCAAGGAGATGGAGGCGACAGCAGTGGATGAGAGTGTGAGGAGAAGGGCCCACTTTTATACTTCTCATGGACCGCCCCAGGCGCACAGGCACTGCACGTGGGCAGTAATTGTCCAACAGACCCACCTCCAAAGCAAAACGTGCTACTGTCATGGTTTTGGCTGGGCTGGCCACAAAATGAACAACAAATGGTGTTTTTAACCCCTCTCACTTCAGGGATGAGAGAGCATCTCCCTTCAGAGGAGAGGAGAGAGAATGAGAGAGTGAGAGAACTTGGCTTGAAAAAGAAACTAAACCACTTTAATGAAATATTAATAATAAAATAGTAAGAAGAATACAAAATATTAATAAGAAAATGATGAAATACGTAGCATATCAAAATCGTATTGAGCTCCCAGGATGACAACCACGTCACTGGCAGGTTCTGGGAAAGTCCCAGGCCGGACTCAGTGATGGACGGGAACTGGATTCCCTATCTGGATTCAGGAACGCATGGATCAGGACCAAAGGCAGACAAACAGACAGAGTCCTCCTTGGAGGCCGGACACTGATGAAAGAGATGACCCCTTTGATCCCTCCGCTTTTATGCTCAGCATGGGGCAGATGGGACGGAATACCCTTTTGATCACTTTTGCATCACCTGTCCTGTCGACCCCTCCCCACATGTGCGGCCCCTTTCCGCTGTTCTGTTTGCAACCCGCCAACTTGGTGCGCAACAAAGTTATCTGACCTTGGTTGTTATAGCAATAAGTATAAGCAGGAGCCTCTCAGCACACCATTCCTTGGTATTAGTTATATGCATCAGACCTTATCAGTCTGGAAGCAGACACTGTCTGAGAAATACGCCCTTAATTTCAGAGAGTTTGGTAGTCAGCAGAGACTTAAGCGAAAAGTAAAACTGTTGAAAAGAAAATTGGTTCTCTTTTACCTCGTACCACAACATCTACCTAATGACACAGACACTCTTCTTCCCAATGCCCTTTTCTCTGGGGGAAACGTTTGCCAGGCTGAGTATACAGGGTTAGGAAAGCCAAAGCTCACTTGGCATTGAATCAGACTAGGCATGCATAGGGCAACAAGAAAGACATCTTCCACATAGGTTGCCACCAGTGAGGAGTGGTCAAAGACAGCTGCAGAGCTGAACAGGGCAACTTCAACTGGGGACAGGGATTACAGGACAGGGCCGAACTGTGGACAGAGCTGAACTCACTTTGAAGTCAGGGAATGACTCTGAGGACTGGAAGAAAGGCAACTGGCCTCCCGTCTTCAGGAAGGGCAAGAAGGAGGACCCACGGGAGATTCTCCATCTCCCGGCACAAGAAAAGAACATGGCTGCAAAACAGTCAAAAGCTGCTACGAGGAAGAACGTGGGAACTCAGACTGAGCTCCTTTGCAAGCATGTGACTGTGCAGGTCTCGGGCTGTAATGAATGCCTGAGTCTGGCACTGCTCCCACAGGGATCCAGAGACACTGTGTGTATACGGTGCGATCAAGTAAATGATCTGCTCAGGACGGTGGTTGAACTGAAGGAAGAGGTAGAAAAGTTAAGAAGTATTAGGAATTGTGAAAATGAAATAGATTGGTGGAGCCATACCCTGAGGCAAAGGCAGCAGGAAGAGGCTCTATCAGAAGTGGATGACCCACTTCCCTCCTGTCACCAGGCAGAAGGAGAGGACTCAAGGGATAAGGGGGAGTGGAGTCAGATCCCTCCTCGGAGAGGTAAGCGAAACCTCTCACGGCCCCCCTCACCATCCCAACTGCTCTTACGTAATAGGTATGAGGCTCTGGAAATTGAGGACCAGGCGACTGAGGATGGAGAAGCTGATCCATCCAGTGAAATGCCCAGTGCTGGTCACTCACCCCCACGCCTCAGGACGTCCTCAACAAAGACAGAAAGAAGGGTTATTGTAGTAGGTGACTCCCTTCTGAGAGGAACAGAGGGCCCTATCTGTAGACCGGACCCATCCCACAGGGAAGTCAGCTGCCTCCCTGGGGCCAGAATTAAGGACATACGGAGGAAACTCCCTTCCCTGGTCCAGTCATCAGATTACTATCCGCTACTGATATTTCAGGTAGGCAGTGACGAAGTAGGTACCAGAAGTCTGAGGGCAATGAAGAATGACTTTAGGGCCCTGGGACGGCTGGTTAAGGGATCGGGAGCACAAATAGTGTTCTCCTCTATCCCACCATTTGCAGGGGTAGACGAGGGGATAAATAGGAGGAGCCAGCAAATTAACTCCTGGCTCCGTGACTGGTGCGTCCGGCAGGACTTTGGCTTTTTCGAACATGGGCTGATCTACCGGAAACCAGGCGTGCTGGCATCAGGCAGGGGAAGCCTAACCCAAAGGGGAAGAAAGAGACTGGGACAAGAATTAGCAGGGCTTATTCATAAGGCTTTAAACTAGGTTTGATGGGGGATGGGGACGAAACCAGGATCACAAAAGCGGTGCCTGGGAGCAACATAGCAGTGCTCATGGGTAAAAGTGATAGCAAGGTCTTGCAGCCTGTCTCAGCGATGGTGGGGGATAGTGAATTGTGTGGCAGCATAGACACAAGGAGTAGTGATAATTTGGTAACTGCAGTAGTGTCTGAGAATGATCAGGTGCAAATCAGGGCCTGTCCCCCCAAGAAAGTGGCAGGACAATTAACCCAACTGAAGTGCATCTACACTAATGCATGCAGCATGGGGAATAAGCAGGACGAGCTGGAGGCCATCGTGCAGCAGGGAAACTATGATGTGGTTGCCATCACGGAAACGTGGTGGGAAGACACACACAAGTGGAGTGCTGTAATTGATGGCTACCAGCTTTTCAGAAGAGATAGGCAAGGGAAGAGAGGTGGTGGGGTGGCCCTTTATGGTAGGGGCGGTTTTGAATGTCTAGAACTCAACGGTGTGAATGACAGTGTTGAGTGTGTGTGGATAAAAATTAAGGGGAAGGCCAACAAGGCAGATATCGTGATGGGAGTTTGTTATAGACCCCCTAATGAGGATGTAGAAACCGATGAAGTATTCTATAAGCGGCTGGCAGAGGTCTCGCGATCATCTGCCCTTGTTCTTGTGGGGGATTTCAACTTCCCAGATGTCCGCTGGGAATACTACACAGCAGAGAGGGAGCAGTCCCGGAGGTTCCTGGAGTGTGTGGAAGACAACTTCCTAACACAGCTGGTGAAGCAACCTACTAGGGGAAGTGCCCTACTGGACCTACTGTTAGTTAACAGAGAAGGTCTTGTGGGGGATGTAAAGGTTGGAGGTCGTCTTGGGCAGAGTGACCATGAAATGATAGAGTTTTCAATTCTTGGTGAAGCGAGGCGGGGAGCCAGCAGAACTGCCACCTTGGATTTCCGAAGGGCAGACCTTAACCTGTTTAGGAGCATGGTTGAGAGTGTCCCTTGGGAGGCAGTTTTGAAGAGCAAAGGTGCCCAGGAAGGCTGGTCATGCTTCAAGCAGGTGCTCTTAGAAGCACAGGAGAAGGCCATCCCCATGTCCCGAAAAACGAGCCGACGGGGAAGAAGGCCAGCCTGGCTAAATAGAGAGCTTTGGCTGGACCTCAGGAAAAAAAGGAAGGCTTACATTCTCTGGAAAAGGGGCTTAGCAACTTATGAGGGTTATCAAGATATAACAAAGCTATGCAGGGGGAAGATTAGAAGGGCCAAAGCTCAATCAGAACTCAGCTTGGCCACTGCAGTTAAAGACAACAAGAAGAGATTTTTCCAGTATATCAACAGAAAAAGGAAGACTAGGGAAAATATAGGTCCACTGATGAATGAGACGGGTGCCCTAGTGGTGGAAGACACAGAGAAGGCAGAGTTACTGAATGCCTTCTTTTCTTCGGTCTTCACTGATAAAGCTGTGTCTCACGAATCCCATACCCTGGAGGCAAGGGGGAAGGTCGGGAGAGAGGAAGACTTTCCCTTCGTTGAGGAGGACCGGGTCAGAGACCACTTGGCCAAGCTGGACATTCATAAATCCATGGGCCCTGACGGGATGCACCCGCGAGTGCTGAGAGAGCTGGCAGATGTTATCGCTAGACTGCTCTCCATTGTCTTTGCAAGGTCATGGGGAACAGGAGAGGTGCCTGAGGACTGGAGGAAGGCTGACATCACTCCATTCTTCAAAAAAGGCAAGAAGGAGGACCTGGGGAACTACAGGCCGGTTAGTCTCACCTCTGTCCCTGGGAAGGTAATGGAGCGACTCATTCTGGATGTCGTCTCCAAACACGTAGAGGAACAGGAAGTTATTGGAAGTGGTCAGCATGGATTTACCAAGGGCAAATCATGCCTGACCAATCTGATAGCTTTCTATGATGTTATAATGGGTTGGCTGGATGAGGGGAGAGCCGTAGATGTCATCTACCTTGACCTTAGCAAGGCTTTTGACACTGTCTCCCATAACATCCTCATTAGGAAGCTGAGGAAGTATGGGCTAGATGAGGTGACAGTGAGGTGGATCGAGAGCTGGCTGTGTGACAGAACTCAGAGGGTTGTGATCAGCGGCACAGAGTCCAGTTGGAGGCCTGTAACCAGTGGTGTCCCTCAGGGGTCAATACTTGGTCCATTTTTGTTCAATATATTCATTAATGACCTAGATGAGGGGACAGAGTGTATCCTCAGCAAGTTTGCTGATGATACCAAGCTGGGAGGGGTGGCCGACACTCCAGAGGGCCGTGCTGCCATCCAGCATGACCTGGACAGGCTGGAGAGCTGGGCAGAGAGGAACCAAATGAGGTTCAACAAAAGCAAGTGTAGGGTCCTGCACCTGGGAAGGAAGAATGCCAAACACCAGTATATGTTAGGGGCGGACACGCTGGGAAGCAGCTCTGAGGAGAAGGACCTGGGGGTCCTAGTAGACAGCAAATTATCCATGAGCCAGCAGTGTGCCCTTGTCGCCAAGAAGGCCAATGGCATCCTGGGCTGCATAGGGAAGAGTGTGGCCAGTAGGTCAAGGGAGGTCATTCTCCCCCTCTACTCTGCACTGGTGAGGCCACAACTGGAGTACTGTGTCCAGTTTTGGGCTCCCCAGTTCAAGAGGGACAGGGAACTACTGGAGCGAGTCCAGCGAAGGGCAACCAAGATGATTGGTTGGGACTGGAGCACCTCCCTTCTGAGGAAAGGCTGAAAGAGCTGGGACTCTTTAGCCTGGAGAAGAGAAGGTTGAGGGGGGACCTGATTAATGTTTACAAGTATCTAAAGGGTGGGTTTAAGGAGGACGGAGCCAGGCTCTTTTCAACGGTTCCCAGTGACAGGACAAGGGGCAATGGGCACAAGCTAGAACATAGGAAGTTCCATTCAAACACACGGAAAAACTTCTTTACGGTGAGGGTGACAGAGCACTGGAACAGGCTGCCCAGGGAGGTTGTGGAGTCCCCTTCTCTGGAGATTTTCAAGACCCGCCTGGATGCAGCCCTGAGGGATGTGCTTTAGGTAATCCTGCTCTAGCAGGGGAGTTGGACTAGATGATCTCTAGAGGTCCCTTCCAACTCTGAAGATTCCATGATTCCGTGATTCCGTAAGGACAGGCCGGTCAGCCTCATCTCAATCCCTGCAAAGGTGATGGAGCAAATCATCCTGGAAGCCCTTTCCCAAGATTAGAGGACAAGAAGGTGACTGTGAGGGGTCAGCGTGGATTTATGGAGGGAAAAGCAGGCCTGACCAACCTCACGGCCTCCTTTGATGACGTGCCTGCCTCCGGTGATTGCAGGAAGTGCAGCAAATGTTGTTGATCTCATCTAAACAAGGCTTTTGATGCCATCTGCTGTAACAATCGTTCCAAACCAATGGACAAAATACAGGCTAGGGAAGAGGGCAGTGCAGGGGACTGAAATCTGGGATGGCTGCTGGACTCCAAGGGTTGTGATGAGTGTCACAAGGTCCAGCTGGATGCCACTAACCCCTGGTGCCTTGTAGGGGTGCATCCTGGGGCCAGTAGTGTTTAACCCCTTTATGCAAAGTCCTACAGTGAGGGAGGAAGAATTTGCTGCCCCACGACAGGCTGGGGCCAGTGGCCTTCCAAACAGCTTTGCAGCAGAGGATGTGGCTCCTGAAGGACACCATCAGACAGTCGATGCCCATGTGGAAATGGCATCCAGCAGCATCGGGGTTGGATTAGAAAGGCAGTTTCTATCAGATTGTGGAAGGTTATCCCTCTTGTATGTTCAACACTGCTGAGAAAACAGGTGCCATGAACAGGAACTCTCCAGTACGAGAGAGGCACGATCACACTGGCATGAGCCCAGCAAAGGACCATGAAGCCCTTAAAGCGACTGGAGCCCCTGAGGCAGGAGGGGTTGTGAGAGGTGGGGTTGTTCACCCTATAGGAGGCAAGGCCCCGGCGCACACCTCATAGCAATGGGTAAAAGGGCTGATGGGAGGGAGTGAAGAACATGGAGCCAGACTGTCCTGAGTCCTACCCAGTGAAGGCACAAAAGGTAACAGGCACATATTGAAATACGGGAAATTCCATGAAACATAAGAACAGACTTTGTGAGTTTGCTCAAGCACTGCCTGGGGTGACCTGGACAGGTTGTGGCTTCTGAGTCCTTGTAGGTATTTGGTCTTGACAGGACTTGACCCTGAGCCTCCTCCAAACGGTGACTGTGCTAGATAATCTCCAGAGTCCCCTTCTAACCTCAAGGATCCTGTGATTCTCTCATGGGCAAAAGATGACCGATGCACAGCCACCCCTAAGAAGGAAGAATTGGTTGGGAACATTGGAACCAAGGGCACCCTTGACTGTCACATGAGAAACACCGGAGTTCAAGACTTGATGACATGATGGCAGGAAGGAAAGCGAGTAGCAGAGTACAGCCCTTGGACTTCAGGCATGCCAACTACAGCCTTGTCAGGCAGTTGGAAGGTAGGATGCCATGTAGGCAGTGGTGAAGCACAAAAGAGCTCAGAAAAGCTGGAAATGCCTTAAGCACCTCATGGTCAAAGAGGAAGAAGGTCCAGGCCAATACACAGGCAAAGAAGCAGAGAATTTGAGAGCTGAAAGAATGGGCAAAAGGCCTCATCTTCCCAGGCAAGCAGACCGGGCTGCAGTGAAGAGCTCTCCTGAAAGCTCAGCAGAGGGGAAGAAAAGATTTCAGAAAACACCTCCCTACTGCTTGGGACTCATCGCTGTGTCCCATCCAGCATGTCTTCTCCTGGGCATTAGGGCTTCAGCACACCTCCTTTCTCATACACCAAAAGTCTCCTCAGCCTGGAGAACAACCAAGCACCACCGAAGAGCAAGGAAACTTCATTTTCCCAATATATGAGGGCCGTCAGGACCCTGCAGTGCCATGTGCCTCAGGATGCTCAGGGAAGGGATTGGATCAGAAGGGCCAAAACCAGCTCTCAGACTATGTCAAGGAGACAGTACACTTCCCTGCCCTGCAGGCAAGGAGGGAGCTGGGACGCATCCCAGCAGGGCAAGGGAATGCCTTCAGTAGGCAAGCTTCCTGGAACAGATGCTCCCTACCCATGGCTTGGCCGTGTGTCAGCCTTTTGATGCGAGGCCAAGCCAGGAGTGTGTGCTGTCTGCAGGCCCATGTCCCACGCAGGGCTGAATTGCCCGGCAGCCAGGGCAGTTCCATGCACATCCAGGGAAAACTGAGCACAGGGCTGTAGCCAAGTACACTACTCCAGGCAGCCCCAACGGCCATTGCCCTCATTGCCTTGTTGCTGGCAATCCCACAGCTCAGGGGATTCGCAGGATGGTCAGCATGTTTTGGAAAAGTGTCTCCTGCTGGTCAAGGTCCAAAGCATGTGGCCAAAGTATGTGTTGGTTTGAGGAGAGTGGGAGGAACAAGGCACTGTCCCAAGCCCCAACACACGCCTCTGGTAGTGAGGAGGGACCTGACTCCACAGGGCATGTTGAGGAATCACCACGTTTGTGAGGGCAAAGTTGTCCTTCGGCAAGCCTGCTGAGGGCATCGGTTGGGGACTCCATGAGACTGCCATGAGAGAGGGTGGCTTTACCAAACTGACAGAGGCAGGAGAGGACTGCACTGGTGGGAGGTTATGTGCAACTTCCTGCCAAGGGGGTGGAAAACAACCTCTCCAGATTTCCCCAGACCCATGGCCCCTGCCTGCACAGACCCCTCCAGAACTTGGAGCCCATCTTTTGCCCATACTTATGTGTTCCTGCCTGGGATATCCTTGGGCCTTTCATCTCAACACTTAAAAGGAACCTCTGAGGCCTGACGGTCATGTCAGAAATGAGGAAATGAAACGCAGCGTTGAGGGAAACCAAAACAGAACGTGTGCCATTAGGTAGCATATTTTGCTTTGGGGGTGAGTCTGATGGAAAATTACTGCCCGCATGCAGTGAGTGAGCACCTGGGGCAGTGCGGGAGCAGTATAAAAGGGGGCCCTTCTCCTTACTCTCTCATTCACAGCTCTCCACCTCCATCTCCTTTGGAACAAGGTGAGTCTGAAGCCCTATCTCCTTTTCCTCTTCTTCCTTTCTTAGCCCATATTTGCCCATTTGTCCCATGAAGGTTCTTGGAACTGCTTCTCATGGGAGAGTGAAGGGGGCATGGAGAGAGGCTGGGGCTTGGGTGAATTGAGATAAGGGCTACACAGTTCTTACTGGACTTGGTCGTTCTTGGTGGGGAAAGTGGGCTAAAGGGAAAGAGAAATCCGTGGTGCTCGCCACACAGCCTACAGCTCTCATCCCCAGTTTGGCTTGGCTTTTGTCGCTTGTGATGGAGTGACAGGCTTCTCTCCCCCCAGCCCTCAGGCTCTGATTCCCCCTGCTCTCTCTCCAGGTGCACCTCCAGCCCCAAGACATGTCCTGCTACAACCCGTGCCTGCCATGCCAGCCCTGCCAGCCCTGTGGCCCGACCCCGCTGGCCAACAGCTGCAATGAGCCCTGTGTCAGGCAGTGCCAGGACTCCACCGTCGTCATCGAGCCCTCCCCTGTGGTGGTGACCCTGCCCGGACCCATCCTCAGCTCCTTCCCGCAGAACACCGCCGTGGGATCCTCCACCTCCGCTGCCGTCGGCAGCATCCTCAGCTCTGCGGGAGTGCCCATCTCCTCGGGGGGCTTTGGCCTCTCCGGCCTCTCTGGCTTGGGCAGCCGCTACTGCAGCACAAGGTGCCTCCCTTGCTAAATCTGCTGGCGATGGCCCGGGAGAAGTCTCCCAGGGACCCGCAAGAAGTTTCAGGACTAGGGATGGAGCATTGTGGTCTTGCTTTCAGAAGGGCTGAGCAACCCCAGCGACCCTTGCAAAAGGACAGGACTTGCCTTGGCACTCAGAAAGCGTGGACCATGCCTGCCTTTCCCCTCTTCCACTCTCTCCTTTGCCTCCCGTCTCCTTGTTCTCTTGTGCTGCCCTGGGCTGTGAGCCCCACAGAGCCAGCCTAGGCAGGACCTGCTGGCCCTGCTCCCTCTCTGGGACAGGCAGTTCGACACCTGGTGGTATCTCCGCCACAGCCATGGGGCACCGACTCCTGTCTGCCCCGGTTGCTCCCTGAACTGAAGACTCCACTCAGATTGGCCTTGTTTCCCTGTTTTGACTCATTAAAGTTCATCTGCATCCCAGCCCATGCCTCTGTGTCATCCTTGTTCCTGCAAATGCTCTCACAAGATGCCCAGGGAGAGAGCTGGCGCTCAACCATGTTCTGGTATGGAATTGTTGGGCATGAATATTCAGTGACTGGTAACAGGATTGTATAGGGTCTTCCTGGGATGAAGTTAAGTTTCACCATATTAGCCCTCCGACTGGTTCCTTGTAGTTGCAGCTAGAACGTTGTTGATAATCCCATAAATATTTTGGGGGTTGCAGGCAGCGCTTGCCCAGCAGCGTCCCTGTCTCTCCAAAACCCTCTCCGAAAGGCCAGTAGGCTAAGGGTGTGCAAGAGGTTGGGAGGGGACATAGGCAGGGCAGCAGACCTAAATTGACCAATGTGATAGTCCATTACATATGACTTCATGCTCAGCAACAAATGCTAAGAGAAAGGAGGTTGATGGGGGAGGGAGAGGCATTCATTATTAAGGTGTTTGTCTTCTGAAGCAACCGGTAAGTTTACTGTGATCCTGCTTCCCAGGAGTGGCTGGACATCACCTGCTGCTGGCAAAGTAGAGAATAAATTGTTTTGTTTTGCTTTCATTCCACACACTTTCCTTGCTTTTCTTCATTAAACTGTCTTTACCTTGTCCCACAAGTTTTAAATCTTATTTTGTCCCTCCTTTCTGGCTGAGGAAGGGTAGTGACAGAGCACGTTGGTGGGCACCTGGCAGCCAGACAAGGTCAACTCATCCCAGTCTTTTTGGTGCTTAACCTGAGCTCGAGACAACGGCATGTTTGAATTGAGCTTGCTGTAGCTGTAGCAGTTCCTAATAGACGGGTTTCTGAGTGGGTCACAGAGTTTTCTTTGTAGAATGGTAGAATCTTAGAATGGTTTTTGTTTGAATGGACCTTAAACATCACCGAGTTTCAATCCCCTCCCATGGGCAGGGACACCTCCCACTAGACCAGGTTGCTCCAAGCCCCGTCCAACCTGGCCTTGAACCCCTCCAGGGATGGGGCAGCCACAGCTTCTCTGGGCAACCTGGGCCAGGGGCTCACCACCCTTAGAGTGAAAAACGTCTTCCTGATATCTAATCTAAATCTACTCTCTTCTAGTTTGAAGTCATTACTAATTGTCCTATCACTACATGCCCCTGTAAAAAGTCCCTCTCCAACTTCCTTGTAGCCCCCTTCAGATACTGGAAGGCCGCTATAAGGTCTCCCCGGAGCCTTCTCTTCTCCAGGCTGAACAACCCCAAGTCTCTCAGCCTGTCTTCACCGCAGAAATGCTCTTGTCCTCGGATCATCTTCGTGGCCTTCTCTGGACTCACCGCAACAAGTCTATGTCCTCCTCATTTTGGGGAGCCCCAGAGCTGGATGCAGTACTCTGGATGGGGTGTCACGAGAGCGGAGTGGTGGGGAAGAATCCCCTCCCTCGACTTGCTGGACTTGCTTCTTTTGATGCAGCCCAGGCTGCATCCTGGGATGCAAGCATGCATTACCATTTCGTGTTGATCTTCCCATCCACCAACACCCCCACGCCCTTCTCCTCAGGGGTGCTCTCAATGCATTGTCCACCCAGCCTGTATTTGTGCTTGGGATTGCCCCGACCCAGGTGCAGGACCTTGCACTTGGCCTTGTTGAACTTCACATGGGCCCACCTCTCAAGCATGTCCAGGTCCCTCTGGATGGCATCCCTTCCCTCCAGCATGTCAACCACACCATGCAGTTTGATGTCATCAGCAAACTTGCTGAAGGTGCACCCAATCCTACTGTCCATGTCACCAACCAAGATGTTAAACAGCACTGGTCCCAGTACTGACCCCTGAGGAACGCCACTCATCATTGGTTTCCATTTGGACATCGAGCCGTTGACCACAACCCCTTTGAGTATGCCCAACCTGACAGTTCCTCATCCACCGAGTGGTCCACCTGTCAAATTAATTTCTCTGCAATTTAAAGAGCAGGATGTTGTGTGGGAGTGTCAAATGCTTTGCACAAGTCCAGGCGGATGATGTCTATTTGTCTCCCCTTATCCACCAATGCTGTAACCCTGTCATAGAAGGTCACCAAATTTGTCAGGCAAGACTTGCCCTTGGTGAAGCCACATTGACTCTCACCAGTCACATCCTTATTTTCCATCTGCCTTAGCAGAGACTCCAGGAGGATCTGCTCCATGACCTTGCCGGGCACAGAGGTGAGAGTGATCGGCCTGTAGTTTCCTGGGTCTTCCTTTGTTCCCTTTTTGGAAATGGGGGTTACGTTTCCCCTTTTCCAGTCAGTGGGAACTTCACTGGATGCCATGACTTTTCAAGTATAATGGAAAGTGACTTAGCAACCTCATCTGCCACTTCCCTCAAGACCCGGGAATGGATTTCATCAGGTCCCATGGGCTTGTGCACCTTCAGGTTCCTCAGATAGTCTTGTACTTGATCTTCAGCTACAGTGGGTGTTTCTTCATTCTCGCAGTCCCTGCCATGGCCCTCTCTGACTTGGGCGGTGTGGTTAGAGCCCTTGATGGTGAAGACTGAGGCAAAAAAGTCATAGGGTACCTCAGCCTTCTCCATATCCCCGGTGACTAGGCTTCCTGTTTCTTCTGGAGAGGGCCCACATCCTTCCATTCCAACACTCCAGTCACAGGAGCCATCCTACCACGTCTCTGTAATGCCAATGAGATCATAGCCCTGGAGGCTCTTGTTTGTTCCTGATGCTACGTGCATTTGCATAGAGGCACTTAAGCTGGGTCACCGTTGAAGCTGACTTACTGCCTGGAGTGGTTGCAGTTCCTTCCTGCTGCTCTCAAGGTGGCCTTCCATTGAGGTGTTTTATCCATGTTTCCCTGTTGGCTCTTATTTCCTCAGGAGTCCCTGGCTCATCTCCATCAGATTTCGAACGTGTCCAGCACATCTCGGAGCAACAGTTTGAGGGCCCTCGCTAGCACCCCATCCCTCTAACCTTGGTGTGTCATCCCTTGGCTTGTCACGTACAAGCCTGATAATGCCCCCCTCCCCCATCAAGTCTAGTTTAAAGCTCATTCAATGAGCCCCACTAGCTCATGAGAAAAGACCCTCTTCCATCTTTGAGAAAGATGAACCCCATCCGACGCCAGCATCCCACTATCTAAAAGCCAAAAACACAGAGCCATGTATTAACAGTCTGAGTGTGTCTGTTTCTTCCAATGCTGCTGACTGCAACTGGAAGGAGAGAAGAAAAAATAGCCTGCACCCCAGATTCTTTTACTATCTCTCCCAAGGCCCTGAACTCTCTTTTAATATCACCCTTGGGCAACTTGTTGCTTCTTGCTGCATTGCTTATCTCTTTATCTGTTTGAACTTGGAACATGTTCACAGAACCAAAGGCTATGGGCTTTGCCCTGGCATTGAGGCCCTTACTGTGCTGGGGGAGGTGTCTTGTGGAGGGGACGAAGGAATACACCTCCTTCTTCCCATACAGGACTGATGTGGGTTGTTCTGTTGCGCATGCTCCTGAGGGCTTGTTCACCCTTATGTGAGGTGTTTAATACTACTAATTAACACTGTTAATTAGAGGGGGTAGGCAGCTGCTAAGAAGGGGCCGTGCAAGAAGGCTGTCAGTTTAGTTGCAGTGTGGTTGCCCCATCATGTGGGGCAAGAAAGCAGAAGAAGTGTTAGAGAAGGGCCAAAGAATAATTCTGATTCTTCTAAAAGGTGGATTGGCCACCAAAAGAAGCAAGGTCAAAGGAGGTGCACAGGAGATGTGGTTCTTGGCAGTAAAATGGCAGGGTGGACATCGTTACATGCGTATGGATGTGATCAAGAAGATAACAACTGTATCCCCACCAATCTGGCAGCAAGACAATGTAACCCACCACAAGAAAGATTTTTAACTGCCTCTGTGTGGACATTCCTTCTGCAAGCACTGTGGCAGCAGTGGTGAGGAGAGCGTTGGTCTGGGTGTGTGGGGGGCACATGGGAAACCTTTACCATTCCCAAAAGGAGGGGAGTGTGGGACACAGTGCAGTGGGCCCCCTTGGGGCACTGTCAGTTGCAGGGGAGGAAGGCATCCGTGACTCCACCAGAGCCCCTGTTTGTCAGGCACAGCTTTGTTGAGCCTGTGCCCACACGCTCTCTCTTGGCCTCAGTGCACTTGCTGTGGAAGAGGACCACGGCCACTGCTGATGTCAGTTGCGGAGCCCTGGAAGCCCTGGGAGGGCATTGGCCCCTCAGGCTCCTAGAAATAGTCAGCTGGGAAGAAGAAGAGAAAGGGGGCATTGGTAGCAATTCCTCTTGTCCTTGCTGCTGCTGTGCTGGGGGAGGAGGCTCAAGCATGAAACGACCCCCGAGGGGCAGAGAAGAATTGACAAAAGAGTGGTGACATGCCATATAACATCACAGTCAACAATCAAACTGTGAGTAGGGCCCTGATCATCAGCCAGCTTGGTAGAACCCAGCCATGTATCCCCACGTATCCTTCAGCCACTGACAAGCAGCAGCTTAAAAGCAGGGCCAAAAAAGGCGCTTTTATGGTAACGCCATCAAAACAGGTGTGACACTCAGCACTGTTCCAGACACCAAGGACTGTCATCAGCATCTGGACTATATGATCAGGAGCATAGCCAAGAGACTGATGTCAAGTTTTGTCTGTAATGCAAGAAGGACCTTGAACAAATGGAGCAAATTCAGATGAGGGTGGCCAGAATGATGAGAGGACTGTAGCACTGGCTTGGGGAGGAGAGATGGAAACGTAACTTCATCCCAGGAAGACCCTATACAATCCTGTTACCAGTCACTGAATATTCATGCCCAACAATTCCATACCAGAACATGGTTGAGCGCCAGCTCTCTCCCTGGGCATCTTGTGAGAGCATTTGCAGGAACAAGGATGACACAGAGGCATGGGCTGGGATGCAGATGAACTTTAATGAGTCAAAACAGGGAAACAAGGCCAATCTGAGTGGAGTCTTCAGTTCAGGGAGCAACCGGGGCAGACAGGAGTCGGTGCCCCATGGCTGTGGCGGAGATACCACCAGGTGTCGAACTGCCTGTCCCAGAGAGGGAGCAGGGCCAGCAGGTCCTGCCTAGGCTGGCTCTGTGGGGCTCACAGCCCAGGGCAGCACAAGAGAACAGGGACACAGGAAGGAAAGGAGAGAGTGGAAGAGGGGAAAGGCAGGCATGGGCCGTGCTTTCCGAGAGCCCAGACTGGCTCCGTCCTTTTGAAGGAATGTTAGCGTTCCTCAGCCCCTCCAAAAGCAACAGCACAATGCGCTGTCCCCAGTCTGGTACCATCTTGTGGGTCCTAGGGGGCCTTCTCCATGACCATTGCCAGCAGCTTTAGCAGGGGAGGCACCTTGTGCCGCAGGAGCGGCTGCCCAAGCCAGAGAGGCCGGAGAGGCCAAAGCCCCCGGAGGAGATGGGCACTCCCGCAGAGCTGAGGATGCTGCCAACGGCAGCGGAGGTGGAGGATCCCACAGCGGTGTTCTGCGGGAAGGAGCTGAGGATGGGGCCAGGCAGGGTCACCACCACGGGGGAGGGCTGGATGACGACGGTGGAGTCCTGGCACTGCCTGACACAGGGCTCATTGCAGCTGTTGGCCAGCGGGGTCGGGCCACAGGGCCGGCATGGCAGGCATGGGTTGTAGCAGGACATGTCTTGTGGCTGGAGGTGTACCTGGAGAGAGGGCAGGGGGATGTCAAGCATGATGGGTAGTTGAAGAGCAGCCTGTTACACCACTACAAGCTGGAGACAGAACGCCTGTGGGTTTCTTATTCCCCACAGCCTAAAGGAACTCTGCCAAGAGCGACCAAGCAGAGGGAGGTCTCTGCCTTGACCATTGCTCACCTCAGCTAAGACCCCGCCTCTGTTCATGCTAGAACTTCTGCCCCCTTCACCCTGCCGTGGTACGTAGTCCCATGACTCAGTGTAGGACACAGGGGCAAATATGTGCTATCCCAAAGGATGAGAAGGAGGAGGAGAAAGGGCTTCAAACTCACCTTGTTCTGAAGGAGATGGAGGTGAGAGGAGTGAATGAGAGAATGAGGAGAGGGGCCTGTTTTTATACTGCTCCTGCACTGCCCTAGGCAGACAGTCACTGCACGCGGGTAGCAATTTTCTATCAGACTCACCTCCAAAGCAAAATATCCTACCTCACGGCACACCTTCTGTTTGGGTTTCCGTCAACACTGCCATTTCTTTTCCTCATTTCTCAGATGCTTGGTTCGCAATGCAGGCTTCTTTCATGTGCCGGGATGAGAAGCCCAAGGATTTCCTGGGCAGTGTAAGGCAGGTGTGTCCCAAGCGTAGGAGTGGTACGTGCAGGTAGGGGATGTTGGCTTGGGGCAGTTAAGTGATGTTGTTAGCAACTCCCTTTGCAGGAAGAGGCCCAGCTCTGACCTGTGCTGCACATGTCAGCAGAGCACCAAAAGGCTCCTTGTCCTTAAGGACTTGCCACATACTTCTTTCTCCTCCGTGTCTCTCGGCTCGCTCCAATAGTCACTGGCCATTGTATTTCCTGGTGGCCAGGCTGTGCCAATGGTTTTGGCTGTTTTCTTCTTGATGCCCTTTGCCCTGGGGAGAACATTCTCCAGGCTGTTTGAGTATGAAGTGTTTGGGTTAGGAAAGTCAAAGCTCACCTGGCATTAAACCAGGCAAAGCATGTGGAGGGCGACAAGAAGGTCTTCTTCTGGGTAGGTCAGCAGCAAAAGAGAGGCTTGGGAAAAGGCTGAACAGGGCAGCTTCACTAGGCACAGGGGTTACAGGAAAGGCAGAGGTACTCCAAGAGTTCTTGACCTTGGTCTTTACTGGAAGGAAAGCCACTGTCATTCCAGTCTTCAGTGAGGGGACCGGAGCACCTCTCTTATGAGGAAAGGCTGAGACACCTGGGGCTATTCAGCCTGGAGAAGAGAAGACTGAGAGGGGATCTCATCAATGCTTATAAATATCTAAAGGGCAGGTATCAAGGGGATGGGTCCAGGCTATTTTCAGTGGAGCCCAGTGACAGGACAAGGGGAAATGGGCACAAACTGGAACATGGGAAATTCCATCTCAACATGAGGAAAACCTTCTTTAGGGTTCCAGGGCATGGGAACAGGCTGCCCAGAGAGGCTGTGGAGTCTCCTTCTCTGGAGATATTCAAAACCTGCCTTGATGCAATCTT
Source organism: Chroicocephalus ridibundus (assembly GCF_963924245.1). Taxonomy (NCBI): domain Eukaryota; kingdom Metazoa; phylum Chordata; class Aves; order Charadriiformes; family Laridae; genus Chroicocephalus; species Chroicocephalus ridibundus. Next base: position 7,505,680 of record NC_086300.1, on the reverse strand, counting down.
GTGCAAAATCCCCTAGGTGAACCTACTTTGGTGTGGGGGGGTCAGACTAGATGATCTCTAGAGGTCCCTGCCAACCCCTACCATTCTGTGATTATGTGATTTACTGTCGAAAGATCAGGCTCCTGATATTCCTCGGAAAGTATGGAGCAGGAAAGCCTTCCCCACAGTAGAGGAGGATCAAGAGTGGGAACATTTAGATAGAGTTGATGGACAATAATGCAGCCAACCTGATGCCATACCCCTGAGGGAATTGGCTGGTGTCACTACAAGGCCTCTCTCAACTCCCTTTGAATCAGGGAATGTATTTGAGGAGTGGAAGAAAGGCAATGGGCCTCCTGTCTTCAGGAAGGGCACGAAGCAGGGACAGGGTGTGACGGGCCAGTCAGCCTGGCACGAAGCGGAGCTGGCTGCCACTCTCTCCTGGTGCCTTGTAGGGGTCCAGACTGGGGCCAATAGTGTTTAACTCCTTTATGCAAAGTCCTGCAGTGGGGGAGGAAGAACCTCCTTCACCACGTCAGCCTGGAGCCAGTGGGATTCCAAACTGCCTTGCAGCAGAGGACGTGGGTCCTGGTGGACAGCATGAGACAACTCACACCCATGCAGAAATGGTGTCTGACAGCATCCTGGGTTGTATTCGGAAGGGTTTTTTTAATCAGACCATGGAAGGTAATCCATCTTCTCTGCTCAACATGGCTGAGACTGTTGTCCCAAAGCGGGGTTGTTTACCTCGTGCAGAAGACAGAAATACACACCCTTAATTATACTTGGTGGTTAGTACCTTATCTTAACAATTTCTATTGGTTAGCATAGTCTCTCGCTTTCATTTAAAGTTACAAGGTCCTTTAATTGATGTGCACATGCTCCAGCAGCATGGCGGGGATAGTCCAATTCAGTCTCCAATTGCGTTGGTGGTCATGATCTCCCACTGCCACCTTTACCTTTCCCCCAGTTACTGCAAATTTTTATTGACTTTATTCCTTATCCAGCAGTTGTCTGGTTTTCAGCTGGTTTCGGCACCTCCTGTGGAGGGATGTTTCCTCGTTATCAGCCTTTTCTTCTTCAAGGGTATCTTCATTAGCAAGGCATTTATCTTTTATACCAAATGTCTAGTTTCACAGGGCCTTGTGACCTTTTTACAGCTCTTTGTTCTTACATAGTGAGAGATTCTACCTTCTAAAATATATTTTACCTTTTTAAAAGTACATTCCACCTTCTTAAAGTACACCAAGACCACAACTGCTGTCCAGTTTGTGGCTCCCCCATAGGCCAAGAAAGGCATGGTCATACTGGCATATGAAAGCCCATAAAGCAACAACTGGAACTCCCTGAGGCAGGAGGGGCTGTGAGAGTTGGGGCTGTTCACCCTGTAGGAGAGAAGGTCCCGGGGTACACCTCATAGCAATGGGTAAAAGAGCTGATGGGAGGGAGTGAAGAACATAGAGCCAGACTGTCCTGAGTCGTATCCAGTGAAGGAACAAGAGGTAATAGGCACATATTGAAATACGGGATATTCCATGAAACATAAGAAAATACTTTGCTAGTGTAGGGTGCTCAAGCACTGCTTGGGGTGACTTGGACAGGTTGTGGCTTCTCAGTCCTTGTAGGTATTTGGAGCTTGACAGGACTTGGCCCTGAGCATCCTTCAAAGGCTGAGCATACTTTGAGCAGGGACAGTTGGACCAGGCAATCTCCAGAGGTCCCTTCCAACGTCAAGGATCCTGTGATTCTGTGATGGGCAAAAGACGGGTGTTGCACAGCTGTCCCTAAGAAGGAAGAACTGGTTGGGAACATAGGATTCAGGGCAGCCTTGCTTGAAAGACATGTGTAACAGAGAGCTGAAGACCGGAAGACAGGAAGGAAACCAAGAAGCAGAGTCCATAGACTTCGGGCGTGCCCACTTCAGGCTACTCAGGCAGCTGGTACATAGGATGACATGGATTCCAAATTCCCCTGCCTGCACAGGACCCATCCAGCACAGTCTTCTGCCTGTATGGATGTGTTCCTTCCCAGGAAAGACCAAACTACCAAAGCTGACACAATCCTGCACAGGGTATCCTTGTATGACTCATCCCGGTAATGAAAGGAGCCTGCGAGGCAGACACAGAATGTCAGAAATTTAGAAATTTAATGACAGAGTTGATGGAACCAAAACACAACCTCTGCCATTTGGTAGCCCACAGTGCTTTGGAGCTGAGTCTGTTGGAAAATTACTGCCCGTGTGCAGTGACTGTGGGCCTGGGGCAATGCAGGAGCTGTATAAAAGCAGGCCCTTCACTCTCTCATCCACTCCTTTTACCTCCGTCTCCTTCGGAATAAGGTGAGTCCACAGCCCGTTCCCCTCCTCCTTATGTTCTTCCAGTGTATCTCGCATACCTGCGCTTTTATCATATGCTGGGTGTTGGAGTAGCTTCTCATGGAAGTGGGAAGGGGGTAGATGACGTGGCACAAAAAGAGGCTGGGCTTGGATGAGATGTATTGTGAGCTATGGGGTAGGCAGGGACCTCCCTGTGCTCGGTCAATCTTGGCAGGGCTCTTTTGACTCAGACAAAGTAGAAGAACGTGAGCCTCTCTAGAAGACCTCCAGCTCACATCTCCAACTCATGTCTTGCCTCCCTTGTGGTGAGATGACAGGGTGCTCACCCACCCCTCATGCTTTCTCCTCCCCCCTCTCCCAGGTGCACCTCCAGCCCCAAGACATGTCCTGCTACAGCCCGTGCCTGCCATGCCAGCCCTGCCAGCCCTGCGGCCCGACCCCGCTGGCCAACAGCTGCAATGAGCCCTGTGTCAGGCAGTGCCAGGACTCCACCGTCGTCATCCAGCCCTCCCCCGTGGTGGTGACCCTGCCCGGCCCCATCCTCAGCTCCTTCCCACAGAACACCGCCGTGGGATCCTCCACCTCCGCTGCCGTTGGCAGCATCCTCAGCTCTGCGGGAGTGCCCATCTCCTCTGGGGGCTTTGGCCTCTCCGGCCTCTCTGGCTTGGGCAGCCGCTCCTGCGGCACAAGGTGCCTCCCCTGCTAAAGCTGCTGGCGATGGCCCTGGGGATGGTCCCCAGGGACCCACAAGGTGGTACCGGATTGGGGACAAAGTTTTCAGAGGGGCTGAGTCAACACAACACCCCTTGCATTAGGACGGGGCCAGCCTGGGCTCTCGGAAAGCACGGCCCATGCCTGCCTTTCCCCTCTTCCACTCTACTTTCCCTCCTGCGTCCTTCTTCTCTTGTGCTGCCCTGGGCTGTGAGCCCCACAGAGCCAGCCTAGGCAGGACCTGCTGGCCCTGCTCCCTCTCTGGGGCAGGCTGGACACCTGTCTTGATCTTCACTGTAGCCATGGGGCACAGTGTCTTTTCTGCCCTGTTGCTCCCTGCACTGGGAACTCCACACAGAGTGACCTCATTTCCCTCTTATGACTCAATAAAATTCTGCTGCATTCCAGACCATGCCTTTGTGTTGTCCTTTCCTGTGCACATGCTCTCACAAGATGCCCTGGGAGAGACATGTTGTGCAGGGGTCTGTGACAAGCGGTGGGACATCACATCAGGGTTGGAGGGACCGGGTGCTAGGAAGTGCCTTCGACCTGTTGCCCCAAGGCATGCTGGGGATGGTGGGGATGCTACATCACACCCAAAATCTTATGGAGACGACTCATGGGCTCCTGAGATAGTCCAAGTCAGCAGGGAAACACCTGAGAAAAACCCGAAGGGGTGCTTCCCTAAGAAGGCATCACAGCCAACAGCCTGGCTGAAGTGCCTCTACACAAACACAAGCAGCATGGGCAGCAAACAGAAGGAGCTGGAAGCTACCGTGCTGCTGGAATGCTATGACAGAGTGGCCGTTACTGAAACCTAGTGGCATGAATCCTATGACTGGAATGTGGTTATGGATGGCTACAAACTGTTCAGAAGGGACAGGTGAGGAAGGAGGGGCGGAGGTGTTTATGTCATGGGTATGTTATCTTTAGGTGTTCCTATGTTAAGGAATGGGTAGAGTGTGAAGAGATGTCCCTAAAGAATAGCCAAAAGGAAGTCACAAGCTTATGGGTAGGAATTAGACTCCGAGGCAAGAAGGGGAACCTTGTGGTTGGTGTGTACTACAGGCCGCCTGATCAAGGGGAACCTACTGATGTAGCCTTCTTCCTCCAGCTACAGGAGGCATCGCGCTCCAAGGCTCTCGTCCTGCTGGAGGATTTCAACTACCCCGACATGTGCTGGAAAAGTAACACGGCAAGCTGGAGATGATCCAGCAGGTTCCTGGAGTGCCTCGACGATAACTTCCTAAGACAGGAAATAGACAGCCCTACCCGAGGGGATGCGATACTGGACCTCATAGTCACCAATGCAAGCGAGCTCATCGGGGATGTCAAGACTGGAGGCAGCCTGGGCTGCAGTGACCATGTACTGGTGGAGTTCACAGCCCTAAGGGATACGTGTCAGATGAGGAGCGTAGTGAGGACCCTGAATTTTAGGAAAGCAAACCTCTGGCTCTTCAAGGAGTTAGTCAATAGGACCGCCTGGGAAACGGTCCTCAGGGACAAGGGGGCAGAAGAGAGCTGGCAGATCTTCAAGGACACTTTCCATAGAGCACAAGAGGTCTCGATCCCCAGGTGTAAGAAATCAAGTAGGAAAGGGAGGAGACCCAGTATGTCTGAGCTGGGACCTGTTGGTCAAACTAAAAGGCAAGAAGGAACTGCACAGAGAGTTTAAGCAGCATCAGGTGTCCTGGGAAGGGTACAGGGATGCTGCCCGGTTATGTAGGAATGAGGTCAGGAAAGGCAAGGTGCAGCTGTTGCAGCCCATAAAGCCAATAGTACCCTGGGATGCATCGAAAGAAGTATGGCCAGCAGGTTGAGGGAGGTGATTCTCTGTTTCCAGTCTTCTCTCGTTAGACCCCATCAGGAGTACTGTTCCCAGTACAAAAAAACTCATAGACCTGTTAGAGCACATCCAGGGAAGGGCTACAAAAAGGGTCAGAGGGCTGTAACTGCTCTCCTATGAAGAAAAGCTTCAGAGGAGAAGGGGGCTGGCGTTGTTCAGCTTAGAGAAGAGAAGGCTCTGGGGAGACCTTGTTGCTGCCTTTCAATATATAAAGGGGACTTACAAGGAAGTAGAGAGACTTTTTATCAAGTCCTGTAGAGATAGGGCAACAAGCGGCAGTTTTAAATTGAAATAGGGTAGATGTAGATTGGACACAAATTTATTATGACGTAGGCAGCAAAACACTGGAAAATGTTGCCCAGAGAATGATGGGATGCCGCATCATTGAAGTGTTCAAGGTCAGGATCAACAGAACTTTGAATAACATGATTCAGTGACAGATGTCCCTGCCCATGGCAGGAGGGTTGAACTACATGATTTTTAAAGGTCTCTTCCAATCCAAACCATTCTCTGGTTCTATACTATGGTTCTATGCAAAGGCAGCCCTCTGCACTGTGTCCCTCCCTCTGAGAATGCTGTGGTTAGGATAGGTTCTCCTGGCATCTCCTGGGAAGCTAGTGCCTGTGTCATCTCAGTACCAGATTCCCTCCTGACAACTTGCATCACAATGTTGAGCTTTCTGAGGAAAAAGAAAAGGTGTGCACAACAAAGTGGATGACAGTCACTGATCTAGATAGAGTGATTCTATCCTGACCCAAGAAGGCAGACAAATTTAGAAACTAGAGGATCACCTGACACATGACTAAGGAAACGCAATGCAAGCCTGCGTTGACAATCACTGCACAACTATCCCCAACAACACCCTCTCAAAACGACCCCTAAGGCACGTATGTCTCCCTGGGCATCTTGGGAGAGCATCTGCTGGGAAAGGATGACACAAAGGCGTGGGCTTGGATGCAGCAGAACTTTAATGAGTCAATAGAAGAATATGAGGCCAATCTAATTGGAGGCCCCAGTGCGGGGAGAACCAGGGGCATTTAAGAGTTTGTGCCCCATGGCCGTGGTGGAGATCCCACCAGGTGTCCACCTGCCTGTCCCAGAGAGGGAGCAGGGCCAGCAGGTCCTGCCTAGGCTGGCTCAGTGGGGCTCACAGCCCAGGGCAGCACAAGAGAACAAGGAGAAGGAAGGCAAAGGAGAGAGTGGAAGAGGGGAAAGGCAGGCATGGGCCGTGCTTTCCGAGAGCCCAGGCTGGCCCCGTCCTAATGCAAGGGGTGTTGGGGTTGCTCAGCCCTTCTGAAAGGAAGAGCACAATGCTCCGTCTCCAGTCCGATACCCCAGCCTGGTACCAGTCTGGGTCCCTGGGGACCTTCCCAGGGCCATCGCCAGCAGCTTTAGCAGGGGAGGCACCTTGTGCCGCAGGGGCGGCTGCCCAAGCCAGAGAGGCCGGAGAGGCCAAAGCCCCCGGAGGAGATGGGCACTCCCGCAGAGCTGAGGATGCTGCCAACGGCAGCAGAGGTGGAGGATCCCACAGCGGTGTTCTGTGGGAAGGAGCTGAGGATGGGTCCGGGCAGGGTCACCACCACGGGGGAGGGCTGGATGACGACGGTGGAGTCCTGGCACTGCCTGACACAGGGCTCATTGCAGCTGTTGGCCAGTGGGGTGGGGCCACAGGGCTGGCAGGGCTGGCATGGCAGGCACGGGCTGTAGCAGGACATGTCTTGGATCTGGAGGTGCAGCTGGAATAGACTGAAGGCAGAAGAAGAGTCTGAGGGGTGGGTAAAGAGCAGACTGTCACGCCACCACAAGGGAGGCAAGACATGAGCTACAGACGAGAACTTGGGGCTGTGTAGGGAGGCACACCGCTTCTTCTTCCCTATGGCCCACAAGTGCCCTGCCACCAGTGACCAAGCCCAGAGAAGTCTCCATATACCACACAGGTCAGAAGACACCTTCTGAGTGTGAGGTCCCAAAAGCCAGCCTCTCTCCATGACACAACTCCATCCCTTCCCTCTCCCATGACAAGCAGCCCCATAAGCAGTCTAGGACAAAGGAGCAGGTACGTGCTGAGAAATCCTGGAGGAGGATGAAGACGAGGAGGAGAAAGAGTAGAAAGGGCATCAAACTCACCTCTATCCCAAGGAGAAATACGCAAGACGAGTGGATGACAGACTGAGAAGGGCCCGCTTTTATATTGCTTCTGCACTGCCTAAGGCCCACTGTCACTGTACGCACGCAGTAATTTTAAAACCGACTCATCTCCAAAGCAAAATATGCTACCTAATGGCACAGGTTGTTTTTTGGTTTCCCTCAACGCTTCCATTACATTTCCTCATTTCTGGCATGCCTGGTCTGCCATGCAGGCTCCTTTCATGTTCTGAGATGAGAGGCCTAATGATCTCCAGGTCCCGGTCATGTCAATTCAGGCTCAAGATGCCTCCTAAGGGCTGGTGGGGTCCACCTGGCGTTGAATCAGACAAAGTACGTGGAGGGAAACAAGGTCTTCTTCCAGGTAGGTCAGAGTGAGACTTGGCCAAAGGCAGCCCCGGCACTGAATGGGGTAGATTCAGTGGGGACAGGGATAGCATGCAAGGCAAAGGTACTCCAAAGGGCCTTGGCCTTGGTCTTTACTGGCAGGATTTGCTGATGAAAGATCAGGCTCCTGACATTCCTCAGAAAGTCTGGAGCAGGAAAGACATAGCTGCAGTGGAAGAGGATCGGGTGTGGGAACATTTAAACAGGTTGGATTGACATGAGTGCAAGCAACCTCATGCCATGCACCTGAGGGAACTGGTTGATGTCACTACATGGCCACTCTGAACTCCCTTTGAATGTCACAGCAGTCAGGGAATGCATCTGAGGAGTGGAAGAAGGGCCAATAGGCCTCCTGTCTTCAGGAAGGGTGTGAAGGGAGAGCCAGGGTACGACAGGCAGGTCAGCCTCACCTCAATCCCTGCAAAGGTGATGGAGCAAATCATCCTGGAAGCCATTTTCCCACAGGAAAGAACAAAAAGGTGATTGTGAGGGGTCAGCATGCATTTACAGAGGGGAAAGCAGGCCTGACCAACCTCACAGCCTCCTTTGATGAAGTGCCTGCCTCCGGTGATTGCAGGAAGTGCAGCAAATGTTAATCGCATCTAAACAAGGCTTTTGATGCTGTCTGCTCTGACAATCATTACAAACCAGCAGAGAAAATACAGGCTAGGGAAGAGGGCAGTGCAGGGGACTGAAATCTGGGATGGCTGCTGGACTCCAAGGGTTGTGATGAGTGTCACAAGGTCCATGTGGTGGCCACTGACTCCTGGTGTGTGTTAGGGGTCCAGTCTGGAGCCAGTAGTGTTTAACCCCTTTATGCAAAGTTCTACAGTGGGGGAGGAAGAATTTCCAAACAGCTTTGCAGCAGAGGATGTGGGTACAGTGGACACCATGAGGAAGCCCTGCACCCATGCGAAAAGGGCACCCAACACCATCCTGGGCTGCATTAGGAAGGTAGTTTCTATCAGATCATGGAAGGTGATCCCTCTTCTCTGCTCAGCACTGCTGAGATGACAATTACCAAGAACTGTGTCCAGTTCATGACTCTACACTAGAAGAGAGGCACCAGCCCAAGCCCAGCATAGAGACACAGAGCCCATGAACTGACTGGAGCCCCTGAGGCAGGATGGGCTGCAAGAGGTAGGGCTGTTCACCCTGTAGCAGAGAAGGCCCAAGGGCAATGGGTAAAAGAGCTGATAGGAGGTAGTCAAGAACACAGAGCCAGACTGTGCTGAGTCCTATCCAGTGAAGAGAAAGGAGGTCCATATAGGTGCTTATTGAAATATGGGAAATCACATAGTGTGAAGGTGCTCAAGCAACGGCTGGTGTTGCCTGGACAAGTTGTGACTTCTCCATCCTTGTAGGTATTCAGAGCTTGACAGGACTTGACCCTGAACGGTTGGACTAGACGATCTCCAGAGGTCCCTTCCAACCTCAAGCATCCTGCAATTCTGTCACAGGCAAAAGGGAACATTGGAACCAAGGCAACCTTGGTTGTTGCATCGGCAAAACACTGGAGTTCAAGACTTGATGGCAGGAAGGAAAGCGAGTAGCAGTGTAGAGCCCCTGGACTTCAGGCATGCTGATTTGGCCTAGTGAGGAAGCTGGTATGGAAGATGCCATGGAGGCAGCTGTGAACCAGAAAGGAGCTCAGAAAAGCTGGCAGCACCTTAGGCACCTCATGGTCCAAGAACAAGAAGGATGCAGACCAATACTCAGGACAACAAACAGACGGCTCAGCAGACAATCTTTGGCTAAGTAGAGTATTCAAGGCAGGTCACCAACATCAAAAGGCAGCATCCTGGAGTCGGAAGAAGCAATGAGCTGCAAAGGAGGAATTGGGTAATAATTCCTAGGCATGCTGGAGTGCTGTTAGGTAAGCCAAACCTCACCCTGCCTTGACTGATGCAAGGGGCATCCAGAGAAACAGGAAACAAGCATCAGGAGCAACATCGACCTCTACAAGAGTAGCCGAAGACCAGCGGAGGAAATGTGTGCCAACTGCTGTCTAGGACAGAAGACTTCCTGAAAGCTGACAGACAGCGGGCTGGGGAAGTCAATGTCTTCTCTCTCTCAATATTCACCTACAAGGTCCCTCAGGCCACAGTGCACTCTGAAAGAGTTGAAGAAAGGAGGGGTAGCCTCCCGGTAATGGGTGGGCATCAAATCAATGAACGCCTGAGAAAGGTTGACCCATACGAGCCAGTTGATGTGCTCCGTAACAGGAATGCATTTTAGGGAGACCTAGACCATCTGGAGGACAGGGCCACAGGAGTCTCATGGCAAGCACAAATGGACCTGCATCTGGCAGGGAAGAACCTCCTCTGGGTAGATCTGCCCCCCGGGGCAGGGTCAGCGATGGAGGGAGACTTGGAGGGTGAAAGGGAATGGGTGCACAGGCCTCACCTACCTGGACAAAGAGACCGGGCCGTGGTGAGGACCTGTCCTGAATGCTCTGCAGAGGAAAAGAAAGGCTTGCAGAAAGCAGCTCCCCACCAGCCGGGACTCACCATCCCTGGGTCCCAGGCGATACATCTTCTCCCGGCACTAGGGCTTCACCGTGCCTCCTTTCCCATGCCCCAAGGGACTCGTCAGCTTGGAGCACAACCCAGCACCATGGCAGAGGCCAGGAAATTTCCCCCAACTCCACAGCAAGCAAGGCCTGACAGGACCCTGAAGTGCCACGTGCCTGAGGATGCTCAGGGAGGGGAGGGGATCAGAGTGGCCCTGTGTTCAAAAACAGCTCTCAGTCTACATCAAAAAGGTGATGCACTTCCCTGCCCTGCAGGCATGAAGGCAGCTGGGACATGTCTCAGGAGGGCAAGGGAAAGCCTTTAGCAGGCAAGCTTCCTGGGACAGACTCTCCCTACCCATGGCGAGTCACACTCTAATTGTGGATTGGCCGTGTGTCAGCCTTTTGGTGTGACGACAAGCCAGGAGTGCGTGCTGCCTGCAGGCTTGTGTCACACACAGGCCTGTTTTTCCCTCCAGCCAGGGCAGCTCTGTTCCTGCCCCAGGAAAACCGTCACCAAGCACTGGGCTGTGCCCAGGCACACAGCTCCAGGCAGCCCCAACTGCCATCGGCCTCAGCCTGACCTTCCTGACAGCACTCCCACAGCTCGAGGGGCTTGCAGGACGGTCAGCATGTATTGGAAAAGTGGCCAGGCCTTTGTGTGGCACACAGGTCAAAGTCCAAAGCGTACAGCCAAAGTGCATGGTGGTGTGAGGAGAGCGGGTGCTGTCCCAAGCCCAAAACACCCCTCTGACCGTGAGAGGTGACTCTACAGAGATTGTTGAGTAATCAGGGCTTTTAGGAGTGCTGCTTTTCCCTTCCACAAGCCTGGTGAAAGCATTGTTTGGGGACCCCCAGGAACTGCCAGAAGAGCAGGTGGCTTTACCAAAGAAATCAATGTCTCCAGGAAGGTGGAGCTTTCATTAGGCAAAGGCATCAGAAATCAGAGGCGCAGCTCACCTGCCTACAGAGGCAACAACCAGTGACTGCTGGAGCGAGAAGAAAGGCAGGCAGAGAGGGAGAAGGATGTGGCATGTCCCCAGTCGCAGGAGCCTTTGGGCACCCAGGGGAGGACTGCATTGGTGGGAGGACAGGTGCACCTTCCTGCATAAAGGGTTGAAAACAACCTCACCCGATTTCCCCAGGCTCACGTCTCCTATCTGCGCAGACACTGCCAGCACTTGGGGGCACATCTTCTGCCTGTGCTGACATGATCCCGCCCTGGAAATCCTTGGGCCTCTCGTCCCGATACTTCACAAGAGCCTCCGTAGCCTAATGGTCATGTCAGAAATGAGGAAATGAAATGGCAGTGTTGACAGAAGCCAAAACAGAACTGTGCCATTAGGTAGCATATTTTCCTTTGGAGGTGAGTCTGTTGGAAAATTACAGCCCGCATGCAGTGACTGAGCACCTGGGGCGGTGCAGGAGCGGTATAAAAGCAGGCCCTTCTCCCCACTCTCTCATCCACCACTCTCACCTCTATCTAGTTGGGATTAAGGTGAGTTTGGAGCCCTTTCTTTTCTTCCTCGTCCTCCTCCTCCTCTTTTGGAATTTCTCTGCCCATATCTGCCTCTCTGTCGTATGCTGGGTCTTGAGGCTGCTTGCCATGTGAGAGGGAAGGGAGCAGGTGTGCCATGGAGAGAGTCCAGGGGCTTTGCTGAGGTGTCTCCTGAGCTATGGGCTAGGTGTGGACCTCCTTGGGCATGGTTGCTGTTGGAAAGCCTAGGTATAGGGTTTCGTTTTTGTGGGGTGACAGGCTGCTCTTCAGCCACCCTTCTGGCATAGTTTGCGTCTGCCCTCTCTCCCAGGTGCATCTCCAGCCCCAAGACATGTCCTGCTACAGCCCGTGCCTGCCATGCCAGCCCTGCCAGCCCTGTGGCCCGACCCCGCTGGCCAACAGCTGCAATGAGCCCTGTGTCAGGCAGTGCCAGGACTCCACCGTCGTCATCCAGCCCTCCCCCGTGGTGGTGACCCTGCCCGGCCCCATCCTCAGCTCCTTCCCACAGAGCACCGCCGTTGGAAACTCCACCTCCGCTGCCGTTGGCAGCATCCTCAGCTCTGCGGGAGTGCCCATCTCCTCCGGGGGCTTTGGCCTCTCCGGCCTCTCTGGCTTGGGCAGCCGCTCCTGCGGCACAAGGTGCCTCCCCTGCTAAAGCTGCTGGCGATGGCCCTGGGAAGGTCCCCAGGGACCCAGACTGGTACCAGGCTGGGGTATCAGACTGGAGACGGAGCATTGTGCTCTTCCTTTCAGAAGGGCTGAGCAACCCCAACACCCCTTGCATTAGGACGGGGCCAGCCTGGGCTCTCGGAAAGCACGGCCCATGCCTGCCTTTCCCCTCTTCCACTCTCTCCTTTGCCTCCCGTCTCCTTGTTCTCTTGTGCTGCCCTGGGCTGTGAGCCCCACAGAGCCAGCCTAGGCAGGACCTGCTGGCCCTGCCCCCTCTCTGGGACAGGCAGATCGACACCTTGTGGGGCCTCGGACACAGACCCTTGTGCTTTCTATACTTGGGCCTCCACTCGGATTGACCTCATCTCCTTCTTCTAACCCAATAAACGTCCGCTGCATCCCAGTCCACGCCTTTGTGTCGTCCTTTTCTCTGCAGCACTCTCCCAAGATTCACAGGGAGAGGGATGCTGCTAAGGGGTGGTCTGGGGAGGGAGTCGTAGGAGAAGGTTGTTCAGTGACTCTTAACATAGGATTGCTTTGACTGTCCTGGGTCGTGCATTTTGTGACACTCTGCTTTCTAATCTTCGCTACCAATCTGGGGCTGGATCAAATCGTAGAATCATAGAATGTGTTGGGTTGGAAGGGACCTTTAAAGGCCGTCTAGTCCAACCCCCCTGCAGGAAGCAGGGACATCTTTAACTCGATCAGGTTGCTCAGAGCATCCTCAAGCCTGGCCTTGAATGTCTCCAGGGATGAAGCCTCCACCACCTCTCTGGGCATCCTGGGCCAGTGTCTCACCACCCTCATTGTAAAGAACTTCTTCCTAATGTCTGATCTAAACCGGCCCTGCTCTCCTTTGAAACCATTGCCCCTCGTCCTATCACTACATGCCCTTGCAAACAGCCCCTCCCCAGCTTTCCTGTAGGCCCCCTTCAGGGACTGGAAGGCCGCTATACGGTCTCCCCGGAGCCTTCTCTTCTGAACAACCCCAAGTCTCTCAGCCTGTCTTCAGAGGAGAGGTGCTCCAGCCCTCGGTTCATCTTCGTGGCCTCCTCTAGACCCGCTCCAACGGGTCCATGTCCTTCTTGAGCTGAGAGCTCCAGAGCTTGACACTGTACTCCAGGTGGGGTCTCACCAGAGCAGAGTAGAGGGGGAGAATCACCTCTCTTGATCTGCTGGCCACGCTTCTTTTGATGCAGCCCAGGATGCAATTGGCCTTCTGGCCTGCAAGCACACGTTGTTGGCTCATGTCCAGCTTCTCATCCACAAGTAACCCCAAGTCCTTTTCCACAGGGCTGCTCTCTATCACATCTTCCCCTAGCCTGCATTGATAACGAGGATTGCCGCGACCCAAGTGTAGGACCTTGCACTTGGCCTTGTTGGACTTCATGAGGTTTGCACGGGCCCAACCTCTCTCGCTCGTCCAGGTCCTTCTGGATGACATCCCGTCCCTCTGGCATGTCAGCCTCACCACTCAGCTTGCTGTCATCTGCAAACTTGCTGAGGGTGCACTTGATCCCACCGTCTATGTCATTCATGAAGATATTGAACAGCACCGGTCCCAGTATGGATCCCTGAGGGACACCACTTGTCACCCCTCTCCATCTGGACATCGAGCCATTCACCACCACTCTCTGGATGCAACCATCCAGCCAGTTCCTTATCCACCAAATAGTCCACCCATCAAATCTGGATCTCTCCAACTTAGAGAGAAGGATGTTATGGGGGGGGGGGGTGTCAAAGGCCTTGATGAAGTCCAGATAGATGATATCCATTGCTCTTCCCTTGTCCACTGATGCAGTCACTCCATTGTAGAAAGCCACCCGGTTGGTCAGGCAGGACTTGCCCCTGGTGAAGCCATGCTGGCTTTCTCGAATCACCTCCCTGTCCCCCATGTGCTTTAGCAAAGCTTCTAGGAGGATCTCTTCCATGATCTTCCCAGGCACAGAGGTGAGGCTCACAGGGCGCTAGTTCCCAGGGTCCTCCTTTCCACTCTTTTTAAAAATGCGTGCGGTGTTTAAATTTTTCCAGGCGCCAGGGACTGCACCTGACTGTCATGACTTTTCAAATATCATGGAGAGTGGCTTGGCAACTACATCAGCCAGTTCCCTCAGGACTCTGGAGTGCACCTCATCAGGTCCCATAGACTTGTGTATGTTCAGCTTGCTGAGGTGGTCACGAACCTTTTCTTCACTTACAGTGGGAGGGACTTTGTCCCCCAGATCCCTGTCTTGCGGTCCTTCAACTCAGGAGGCGTGAGGAGAGAGGCTGGCAGTGGAGAGTGAGGCAAAAAGTTGTTGAGAACCTCAACCTCCTCCTCATCTATTGTTACCAGTTTGCCATTCTTGGTCATCAGGGAGGTTATGCTTTCTTTAACTTTCCTCTTCCGCTTGACATAACTGTACAAGCCCTTCTTGTTATTCTTAGGATCCCTTGCCAATTTCAGCTCCAGCTGTGCCTTGGCCTTCCTGACTTCATTCCTACATAACTGGGCAGCATCCCTATACCCTTCCCAGGACACCTGATGCTGCTTAAACTCTCTGTGCAGTTCCTTCTTGCCTTTTAGTTTGACCAACAGGTCCCAGCTCAGCCATACCGGGTCTCCTCCCTTTCCTACTTGATTTCTTACACCTGGGGATCAAGAGCTCTTGTGCTCTATGGAAAGTGTCCTTGAAGATCTGCCAGCTCTCTTCTGCCCCCTTGTCCCTGAGGACCGTTTCCCAGGGGGTCCTATTGACTAACTCCTTGAAGAGCCAGAGGTTTGCTTTCCTAAAATTCAGGGTCCTCACTACACTCCTCATCTGACACGTACCCCTCAGGACTGTGAACTCCACCAGTGCATGGTCACTGCAGCCCAGGCTGCCTCCAGTCTCGACATCCTCGATGAGCTCACTCGCATTGGTGACTATGAGGTCCAGTATCGCATCCCCTCGGGTAGGGCTGTCTATTTCCTGTCTTAGGAAGTTATCGTCAGGGCACTCCAGGAACCTGCTGGATCGTCTACAGCTCACCGTGTTACTTTTCCAGCAGATCATAGAATCATAGAATTGCTGAGGTTGGAAGGGACCTTTAAGATCATCAAGTCCAGCATTTAACCTACCCTGACAAAAGCCACTTCTAAACCATGTTCCTAAGTGCCCCATCTACCCTTTTTTTAAACACCTCCAGGGATGGTGAATCCACCACCTCCCTGGGCAGCCTATTCCAATGTTTAATAACCCTTTCAGTAAAAAAATGTTTCCTAATATCCAATCTAAACCTCCCCTGACATAACTTGAACCCGTTCCCTCTCCTCCTATCACTTGTCACCAGGGAGAAGAGGTCAGCCCCCATCTCTCTACAACCTCCTTTCAGGTAGTTGTAGAGGGTGATAAGGTCTCCCCTCAGCCTCCTCTTCTCCAGGCTAAACAACCCCAGCTCCCCCAGCAGGACAAGAGCCTTGGAGCGCGATGCCTCCTGTAGCTGGAGGAAGAAGGCTACATCAGTAGGTTCCCCTTGATCAGGTGGCCTGTAGTACACACCAACCACAAGGTTCCCCTTCTTGCCTTAGTCTCTAATTCCTACCCATAAGCTTGTGACTTCCTCTTGGCTATTCTTTAGGGACATCTCTTCACACTCTACCCATTCCTTAACATAGAGGGCAACACCTCCACCCCTCCTTCCTCACCTGTCCCTTCTGAACAGTTTGTAGCCATCCATAGCCACAATCCAGTCATAGCATTCATGCCACCAGGTTTCAGTAATGGCCACTCTGTCGTAGATTTCCAGCAGCACGGTAGCTTCCAGCTCCTCCTGTTTGCTGCCGATGATGTGTGCATTTGTGTAGAGGCACTTCAGCCGGGCTGCTGGCTGTGACGCCTTCTTAGGGGAGCACTCCTTGGGGTGTTTCACGCATGTTTCCCTGTTGACTCCAACAACCCTGGCTCGTCTCCGTAAGACTTTGACTGTGGTGCAGCGTCCCCAGCATGCCTCGGGGCAACAGCTTGAAGGCCCTTCCTAGTGCCCCATCCCTCTAACCTTGATGTGTTGATGACCCAACGCCTTTCAGTAATCAGAGCTATTCCAGTGATTTTAGGTCTCCTACCATGGCTTCTCTTTTTCATGCTCAGAAAGTGCCTTGCCCTCAGCCTCTCATTCCCAAGGAAGTGATCCTGCCCCCTCTCACATCATACCCACCCTCTGTTGAACTTCCTCCACTCGGTCAAGTTCTTTCTTGCATTAGAGCACAAAACTCAACACAGTGTTCTACATGCCATCAGAGAAGGGCTGAGCAGAGTGGGATCATTGCTCCTATCGATCTCCTGGCTACACTCCTACTTATGTAGCCCAGCACGTTGAATAGAGTACTCAATGCCCAGAGCGGTGCCAAGAGTCGCACCTGTTTTGATGGGGTTACCGCAAAAGCACCTTTTCCTGGCCCTGCCTTTGGGCTGTTGCTTGTCATGGACTGAAGGATTCCCTCTTGTGGGGAGACAGGGCTGGTGGCTACCAAGCCAGCTGCCATTCAAGGCTCTGGGTGGACATGTGTCATCTTACCCAGCGCTCTGCTGCAGCAGCTCAGCAGCTCCCCTTCCGCAGCTGCAAGCCTCTCTGCAGCCTTTGCTGCTGGTCACCACATTGCTTTGGAGAGCTCCTGGACAGCCCTTTGAGACACTCAGTCCACTCCTGCTGCCTCTCTTCCGGCCCTGAGTCTCTCCCTGCTCCTTTTCCCCAGACACATTCCCAGGAATCCCTGGGCACAGACAGGGAAGGAGCAGGGCAAGGACCTGTGGGCCTTCCTAGTGTGTTTCTGCGCACTAAGCACCCAACAGTTGTTCTGCTGATCTGCTGTCCCAGTCGCGTAGGGGGAGAACGGCAATATCAAGAGAGGGCAATACCCTTGGGTCATGATCGGGACAATCGAAGAAGGGAAGGGAAAACAGAGAACAAAAACACATGTATTGCAAGGCAATCACCCACAACCTAACACCAGCACACCGATGCCCAGACAGTCTCTGAAGAGCAGCTGCTGTGGAAAGACTGCCCACAGTTTTATTGCTGAGCATGATGTTACGTGACAAGGCCGGGGGGGTTGCACTGGATGATCTTTAAAGGTCTCTTCCAATCCAAACCATTCTACGATTCTTTGGTATTATGGTTCTACAATAAGGCAGCCCGCTGCACTACGTTACTCCCTTTGAGAATGCCATGGTTAGGATGGGTTCTCCTGGCCTCTCCTCAGAAGCTAGCGCTTGTGCCTTCTCAATACCACATTCCCTCCTGACAACTTCCATCACAATGTTAAGCTTATCCAGGAAAAAGAAAAGGTGTGCATAACAAAGGGGATGGTAGTGATCCACGTGGGGTAAGTCACTCCCGACGCAAAAAGGCAGGCAAATTTAGAAACTAGAGGATCACCTGGTGCATGACTAAGCACACTCAACGCAAGCCTGTGTTGACAATCACCGCAAAATCATCCCCAGCGCCCCCCTCCCAATAACCACCCCTCAGCAACATATGTCTCCCTGGGCACCTTAGGAGAGCGTCTGCGGTGAAAGGATGACACAGAGGCGTAGGCTGGGATGCAGCAGAACTTTAATGAGTCAAAAGAGGGAAACGAGGTCCATCCAAGTGGAAGCCTCGGTACAGGCAACAGCTTTAGCAGGGGGGGCACCTTGTGCCGCAGGGGCGGCTGCCCAAGCCAGAGAGGCCGGAGAGGCCAAAGCCCCCGGAGGAGATGGGCACTCCCGCAGAGCTGAGGATGCTGCCAACGGCAGCGGAGGTGGAGTTTCCAACGGCGGTGTTCTGTGGGAAGGAGCTGAGGATGGGGCCGGGCAGGGTCACCACCACGGGGGAGGGCTCAATGACGACGGTGGAGTCCTGGCACTGCCTGACACAGGGCTCATTGCAGCTGTTGGCCAGCGGGGTTGGGCCACAGGGCCGGCATGGCAGGCACGGGCTGTAGCAGGACATGTCTTGTGGCTGGAGGTGCACCTGGGAGAGAGGGCAGAGGGAAGCAGAGCCTGAGGGCTGCGTGAGGAGCAGCCTGTCTCCTCAACACACGGGGGCAAAGTCACATTCTGGAGATGAGAGCCAGAGGTGGAGAGAGGTCCAGGGGCTCCCCCTTCCCCGCATCCTAAAAGAACTCTGCCAAGAACGACTAAACCCCGGCATGTCCCTGCCTAGCCCGTAGTTCAGCAGGCACCTCAGCCTAGCCCCAACCTCTCTCCGTGCCACACCTTCTGCCCCCTTCCCTCTCCCATTACAAGAAGTTCCAAGACACAGCATGGGAAAATAGAGAAGGTATGTGCTACGAAATCCCAGCGAAAGAAGTGTAGGAAAAGGAGGAGGGAAAGGGCTTCACACTCACCTTGTTCCAAAGGAGTTGGAGGTGAGAGGAGTGGATGAGAGAGTGAGGAGAAGGGCCCACTTTTATACCGCTCCTGCACAGCCCAAGGCCAATGGTGACTCCACGCGGGCACTAATTTTCCAACAGACTCACCTCCAAAGCAAAATATCCTACCTAATGGCACATGTTCTAGTTTTGTTTCCATCAACGCTCTCATTTCATTTCCTCATTTCTGTCATGCTTTGTCCGTTATGCAGGCTTCTTTCATGTGCCAGGATGAGAGGCCAAATGATATCCCAGGCTGAATTGTTTCGCGGCAGGCAGAAGATGAGCCCCAAGTGCTGTTGGGGTCTCGTGCAGCCAGGGAATGTTGGCTTGGGGCAGGGAAGCGCGATTGTTCGCAACTCCCTTTGCAGGAAGATGCCCAGCTCTGCCCCACACCACACACATCACCAGGCATGCTCTTCCCTTCAGGACATGCCACTTGCTTCTCTCTCTCAGATCACTCCAGCAGTCACTGGCCATTGCATCTCCAAGAAAAGGCAGATGGTTTCAGCTGTCTTCCTCTCGATGCCCTTTGCTCCGGTAACGGGTGGCCATCAAATCAAGGACTGCCTGAGAAAATCCGGCCCGTACATGGCAGCTGATGCACTCCAGGGCAGGGCTGCCATAGAGGCACACCTAGACAGGCTCAAGAAATGGGCCCACAGGAGCCTCAGGCCTTCAAGAAGGAAAAATATCAAGTCCTGCACCTGGAAAGGAAGAACCTCTTGCATCAGTATGGACTGGGGACTGAACTACCGTATGGTCCTAGAGCCCTTGAACCTCCTCTGGGTAGATCTGCCCCCCGGGGCAGGGTCAGCGATGGAGAGATGCTTGGAGGGTGAAAGGGAATGGGTGCACAGGCCTCACCTACCTGGACAAAGAGACCGGGCCATGGTGAGGACCTGTCCTGAATGCTCTGCAGAGGAAAAGAAAGGCTTGCAGAAAGCAGCTCCCCACCAGCCGGGACTCACCATCCCTGGGTCCCAGGCGATACATCTTCTCCCGGCACTAGGGCTTCACCGTGCCTCCTTTCCCATGCCCCAAGGGACTCGTCAGCTTGGAGCACAACCCAGCACCATGGCAGAGGCCAGGAAATTTCCCCCAACTCCACAGCAAGCAAGGCCTGACAGGACCCTGAAGTGCCACGTGCCTGAGGATGCTCAGGGAGGGGAGGGGATCAGAGTGGCCCTGTGTTCAAAAACAGCTCTCAGTCTACATCAAAAAGGTGATGCACTTCCCTGCCCTGCAGGCATGAAGGCAGCTGGGACACGTCCCAGGAGGGCAAGGGAAAGCCTTTAGCAGGCAAGCTTCCTGGGACAGACTCTCCCTACCCATGGCGAGTCACACTCTAATTGTGGATTGGCCGTGTGTCAGCCTTTTGGTGTGACGACAAGCCAGGAGTGCGTGCTCTCTGCAGGCCCTTCTCCCACGCAGGGCTGCGTTCCCCTGCAGCCAGGGCAAGCTGCATCCTAGCCCCAGGAAAACCATATCCAAGCACTGAGCTGTACCCAAGCACACCTCCAGCAAGCCCTAATGGCCACTGCTCTCAGCACGACCTTCTTGCTGGCACTCCCACAGCTCGCGGGGCTCGCAGGACAGTCAGTGTGTTTGGAAAAGTGGCCAGGCCATTGTGTCTCTTGCTGGTCAGGGTCCAAAGTGTGAGGCCAAAGTGCATGGTGGTGTGAGGAGAGTGGGAGGAACAAGGCGCTGTCCCGAGCCCTAACACACCGCTCAGGTGGTGAGGAAGAACCCAAGTCCATGGGGCTCCACTTGGGGCTTTCCTTCTGCCCGTTCTGATGTGTTCCTGCATTGGGAAATCCTTGCGCTTCTCATCCCGGTTCTTGAAAGGAGCCTCCGTGGTCTACTGGGCATGTCAGAAATGGGGAAATGAAACAGCAGTGCTGACAGTAACCAAAACACAACCTGTGCCATTAGGTAGGACATTTTGCTTTGGAGGTGAGTCTATTGGAAAATTACTGCCCGCATGAAATGACTGTGCACCTGGGGCAGTGCAGGAGCTGTATAAAAGCAGGCCCTTCTCTTCTCTGTAATCCACTCCTCTCCACCTCCGTCTCCTTTGGAACAAGGTGAGTCTGGAGCTCTTTCTTCTCCTTCTACTCCTCTGGGATTTCTCAGCCCACACGTGCCCCTTTATTCAATGCAGGGTCTTAGAACTGATTGCCATGGGAGAGGGAAGGCAGCAGAAGGTGTGCCACAGAGAGACGATGGGTCTTGGTTGAGGCGTCTCCTTAGATTTGGGGAGATGGGCATCTCCCTGGGCTTGGTCACCTTTAGCAGGGCTCTTCTGTGGGAAAGGAGAAGCCTGTGGACCACTCCACTCAGCCTACAGCTCTCACCTCCGGTTCAGGCCTTGGGTCCCTTGTGGTGGGGTGACAGACTGCTCCTCACCCATCTCTCCCGGTCTGCTTCCCCCCTGCCCTCTCTCCCAGGGTTTCGTCTTTGTGGCGTGACAGGCTGCTCTTCCGCCACCCTTCTGGCATAGTTTGCGTCTGCCCTCTCTCCCAGGTGCACCTCCAGCCCCAAGACATGTCCTGCTACAGCCCGTGCCTGCCATGCCAGCCCTGCCAGCCCTGCGGCCCGACCCCGCTGGCCAACAGCTGCAATGAGCCCTGTGTCAGGCAGTGCCAGGACTCCACCGTCGTCATCCAGCCCTCCCCCGTGGTGGTGACCCTGCCCGGACCCATCCTCAGCTCCTTCCCACAGAGCACCGCCGTTGGAAACTCCACCTCCGCTGCCGTTGGCAGCATCCTCAGCTCTGCGGGAGTGCCCATCTCCTCCGGGGGCTTTGGCCTCTCCGGCCTCTCTGGCTTGGGCAGCCGCCCCTGCGGCACAAGGTGCCTCCCCTGCTAAAGCTGCTGGCGATGGCCCTGGGAAGGTCCCCAGGGACCCAGACTGGTACCAGGCTGGGGTATCAGACTGGAGACGGAGCATTGTGCTCTTCCTTTCAGAAGGGCTGAGCAACCCCAACACCCCTTGCATTAGGACGGGGCCAGCCTGGGCTCTCGGAAAGCACGGCCCATGCCTGCCTTTCCCCTCTTCCACTCTCTCCTTTGCCTCCCGTCTCCTTGTTCTCTTGTGCTGCCCTGGGCTGTGAGCCCCACAGAGCCAGCCTAGGCAGGACCTGCTGGCCCTGCCCCCTCTCTGGGACAGGCAGATCGACACCTTGTGGGGCCTCGGACACAGACCCTTGGGCTTTCTATACTTGGGCCTCCACTCGGTTTGACCTCATCTCCTTCTTCTAACCCAATAAACGTCCGCTGCATCCCAGTCCACGCCTTTGTGTTGTCCTTTTCTCTGCAGCACTCTCCCAAGATTCACAGGGAGAGGGATGCTGCTAAGGGGTGGTCTGGGGAGGGAGTCGTAGGAGAAGGTTGTTCAGTGACTCTTAACATAGGATTGCTTTGACTGTCCTGGGTCGTGCATTTTGTGACACTCTGCTTTCTAATCTTCTCTACCAATCCGGGGCTGGATTGAATGACCCAATACATTTCAGCGGCCGTAGTTACTCAAGTGATTTTAGGTCTTCTACCACGGCTTCTCTTCTCCATGCTGAGGAAGCGCCTTGCCCTCAGCCTCTCCCTCCCAAGCAAATGGCTTCACCAAAGGCAAATCCTGCCTGACAAATTTGGTGGCCTTCTGTGATGTTGCCACAGCACTGGTAGATAAGCAGAGAGCAACCAACGTCATCTACCTGGACTTGTGCAAAGCGTTTGACACTGTCCCGCACGACATCCTGGTCTCTAAATGGTAAAGGCATGGATTTGATGGATGGACCACTCGGTGGATAAGGAACTGGCTAGACGGCCGCACTCAAAGAGCTGCAGGCAGATGAATACCTGGTGGGATTTCCACCACAGCCACGGGGCACAGACCCCTTTCTGCTCTCTGCACTGGGGCCTCCACTCATATCGACCTCATTTCCCTCTCTTGACTCAATAAAGTTTGGCTGCCTCCCAGCCCATGCCTCTGTGCCATCCTTTTCCCTGCAGACGCTTTCCCAACATGCCCAGGGAAAGAGACGTTGCTCAGGAGTGGTTTTGGCTGGGGGTATTGGCGATGGTTGGGCAGCGAGCGTCAACACGGGTTTGCATTGAGTATGCTTAGTCGTGAATTGGGTGTACCCTCTGGTTGCTAAACTTCTCTGCCTAGACGGGGTATATCAGGATAGAGTTACTCAATGTAGTTCAGTCACAACCATCGCTTTGTTGTGTACACCTTTTCTTTTTCCTTGCTACACTCAACACTGTACACGCAAGCAGTGAGGAGAAGAAGGAATGAATTGTGTTATTGACAAGGCAGAGGCAATACCTTCACAGGTAAGCCTAGGAGAACCTGTCTTAAATAAAAGCATTGAGGTTTAGAGTTGCGGGCTGAGGAGAAAACCACGTGGAAGACAAAAGCAGGAGAACAGTAAGGAACATATTGTCATGGCACCTTTGGGAAAACATTTGTCCCAACAGCTGGAGTCCTTAGGTCTTGTGCCTTCTAGCTGGTGCAGAGATGCTTTTTGCAATCTTTTGTTTCCTTTCACGGAGCGTTCCAAAGAGTTCCTGCACACTGCCTGTCTCCTTGGCCAGGAAGCTGAGCCCTTCCTTCTCATTGCTGGCCCTATCCCTCGTGGGCAGAGGCACAAAAAGGTGGTCCTGGGACCATCAGATCATGGCATAGCTTGGAAAGGACCTCTAGAGGGCTTCGGGCCCAACCCCTTGCTCCAAGCTCAGTCAGCCACGAGTGTCCAAGGACGGTTACCGCACAACCTTCCCAGGCAACCTGTCCTACTGTTGGACTCTCCACTTGGTGACAACCATTTTCCTCTTATCGAGTGCTAACCTCTCATCTTGCAACATGAGCCCATTGTCTCTAGTCCTCCAACCACGCACCGCTTGAGTGTTGAGCCTGGATCTGTCTTCTGGGGGACC
Organism: Chroicocephalus ridibundus; assembly: GCF_963924245.1. Classification (NCBI taxonomy): domain Eukaryota; kingdom Metazoa; phylum Chordata; class Aves; order Charadriiformes; family Laridae; genus Chroicocephalus; species Chroicocephalus ridibundus. The sequence goes on along the minus strand of NC_086300.1, from coordinate 7,482,285 downwards.
TCACCATAGCTACTCCAAAGCTGCTCTTAGGTCTTGCACCAAAGCCTTCTCTTCACACTCAGCAAGCCCTGTGCCCTGTTTCTCCTCCCCAGGGAAGTGCTCCAGCTCCTCACTGTCCTGGACACCCTCTGCTGAACCCACCGCACTCGGTCAAGTTCTTTCTTGTATTATATCATTCTGGAATTAGAGCACTGTTCTGATGCCATCAGTTGACTGCTGAGCAGAGTGGGATTGTCACTACCCCATAGCTCGTAGCTCATGTCCTGCTCATATTGGCCAGGATGTTGACGACAGTCCTCGGCGTCCAGAGCGGTGCTGAGAGACGCATGTGTTTTGATAGGGTTACCGCAAAAGCACCTTTTCCTGGCCCTGCCTTTGGGCTGTTGCTTGTCATGGACTGAAGGATTCCCTCTTGTGGGGAGACAGGGCTGGTGGCTACCAAGCCAGCTGCCATTCAAGGCTCTGGGTGGACATGTGTCATCTTACCCAGCGCTCTGCTGCAGCAGCTCAGCAGCTCCCCTTCCGCAGCTGCAAGCCTCTCTGCAGCCTTTGCTGCTGGTCACCACATTGCTTTGGAGAGCTCCTGGACAGCCCTTTGAGACACTCAGTCCACTCCTGCTGCCTCTCTTCCGGCCCTGAGTCTCTCCCTGCTCCTTTTCCCCAGACACATTCCCAGGAATCCCTGGGCACAGACAGGGAAGGAGCAGGGCAAGGACCTGTGGGCCTTCCTAGTGTGTTTCTGCGCACTAAGCACCCAACAGTTGTTCTGCTGATCTGCTGTCCCAGTCGCGTAGGGGGAGAACGGCAATATCAAGAGAGGGCAATACCCTTGGGTCATGATCGGGACAATCGAAGAAGGGAAGGGAAAACAGAGAACAAAAACACATGTATTGCAAGGCAATCACCCACAACCTAACACCAGCACACCGATGCCCAGACAGTCTCTGAAGAGCAGCTGCTGTGGAAAGACTGCCCACAGTTTTATTGCTGAGCATGATGTTACGTGACAAGGCCGGGGGGGTTGCACTGGATGATCTTTAAAGGTCTCTTCCAATCCAAACCATTCTACGATTCTTTGGTATTATGGTTCTACAATAAGGCAGCCCGCTGCACTACGTTACTCCCTTTGAGAATGCCATGGTTAGGATGGGTTCTCCTGGCCTCTCCTCAGAAGCTAGCGCTTGTGCCTTCTCAATACCACATTCCCTCCTGACAACTTCCATCACAATGTTAAGCTTATCCAGGAAAAAGAAAAGGTGTGCATAACAAAGGGGATGGTAGTGATCCACGTGGGGTAAGTCACTCCCGACGCAAAAAGGCAGGCAAATTTAGAAACTAGAGGATCACCTGGTGCATGACTAAGCACACTCAACGCAAGCCTGTGTTGACAATCACCGCAAAATCATCCCCAGCGCCCCCCTCCCAATAACCACCCCTCAGCAACATATGTCTCCCTGGGCACCTTAGGAGAGCGTCTGCGGTGAAAGGATGACACAGAGGCGTAGGCTGGGATGCAGCAGAACTTTAATGAGTCAAAAGAGGGAAACGAGGTCCATCCAAGTGGAGGCCTCAGTACAGGCAACAGCTTTAGCAGGGGGGGCACCTTGTGCCGCAGGGGCGGCTGCCCAAGCCAGAGAGGCCAGAGAGGCCAAAGCCCCCGGAGGAGATGGGCACTCCCGCAGAGCTGAGGATGCTGCCAACGGCAGCGGAGGTGGAGTTTCCAACGGCGGTGTTCTGTGGGAAGGAGCTGAGGATGGGGCCGGGCAGGGTCACCACCACGGGGGAGGGCTCAATGACGACGGTGGAGTCCTGGCACTGCCTGACACAGGGCTCATTGCAGCTGTTGGCCAGCGGGGTCGGGCCACAGGGCCGGCATGGCAGGCACGGGCTGTAGCAGGACATGTCTTGTGGCTGGAGGTGCGCCTGGGAGAGAGGGCAGAGGGAAGCAGAGCCTGAGGGCTGCGTGAGGAGCAGCCTGTCTCCTCAACACACGGGGGCAAAGTCACATTCTGGAGATGAGAGCCAGAGGTGGAGAGAGGTCCAGGGGCTCCCCCTTCCCCGCATCCTAAAAGAACTCTGCCAAGAACGACTAAACCCCGGCATGTCCCTGCCTAGCCCGTAGTTCAGCAGGCACCTCAGCCTAGCCCCAACCTCTCTCCGTGCCACACCTTCTGCCCCCTTCCCTCTCCCATTACAAGAAGTTCCAAGACACAGCATGGGAAAATAGAGAAGGTATGTGCTACGAAATCCCAGCGAAAGAAGTGTAGGAAAAGGAGGAGGGAAAGGGCTTCACACTCACCTTGTTCCACAGGAGTTGGAGGTGAGAGGAGTGGATGAGAGAGTGAGGAGAAGGGCCCACTTTTATACCGCTCCTGCACAGCCCAAGGCCAATGGTGACTCCACGCGGGCACTAATTTTCCAACAGACTCACCTCCAAAGCAAAATATCCTACCTAATGGCACATGTTCTAGTTTTGTTTCCATCAACGCTCTCATTTCATTTCCTCATTTCTGTCATGCTTTGTCCGTTATGCAGGCTTCTTTCATGTGCCAGGATGAGAGGCCAAATGATATCCCAGGCTGAATTGTTTCGCGGCAGGCAGAAGATGAGCCCCAAGTGCTGTTGGGGTCTCGTGCAGCCAGGGAATGTTGGCTTGGGGCAGGGAAGCGCGATTGTTCGCAACTCCCTTTGCAGGAAGATGCCCAGCTCTGCCCCACACCACACACATCACCAGGCATGCTCTTCCCTTCAGGACATGCCACTTGCTTCTCTCTCTCAGATCACTCCAGCAGTCACTGGCCATTGCATCTCCAAGAAAAGGCAGATGGTTTCAGCTGTCTTCCTCTCGATGCCCTTTGCTCCGGTAACGGGTGGCCATCAAATCAAGGACTGCCTGAGAAAATCCGGCCCGTACATGGCAGCTGATGCACTCCAGGGCAGGGCTGCCATAGAGGCACACCTAGACAGGCTCAAGAAATGGGCCCACAGGAGCCTCAGGCCTTCAAGAAGGAAAAATATCAAGTCCTGCACCTGGAAAGGAAGAACCTCTTGCATCAGTATGGACTGGGGACTGAACTACCGTATGGTCCTAGAGCCCTTGAACCTCCTCTGGGTAGATCTGCCCCCCGGGGCAGGGTCAGCGATGGAGAGATGCTTGGAGGGTGAAAGGGAATGGGTGCACAGGCCTCACCTACCTGGACAAAGAGACCGGGCCGTGGTGAGGACCTGTCCTGAATGCTCTGCAGAGGAAAAGAAAGGCTTGCAGAAAGCAGCTCCCCACCAGCCGGGACTCACCATCCCTGGGTCCCAGGCGATACATCTTCTTCCGGCACTGGGGCTTCACCGTGCCTCCTTTCCCATGCCCCAAGGGACTCGTCAGCTTGGAGCACAACCCAGCACCATGGCAGAGGCCAGGAAATTTCCCCCAACTCCACAGCAAGCAAGGCCTGACAGGACCCTGAAGTGCCACGTGCCTGAGGATGCTCAGGGAGGGGAGGGGATCAGAGTGGCCCTGTGTTCAAAAACAGCTCTCAGTCTACATCAAAAAGGTGATGCACTTCCCTGCCCTGCAGGCATGAAGGCAGCTGGGACACGTCCCAGGAGGGCAAGGGAAAGCCTTTAGCAGGCAAGCTTCCTGGGACAGACTCTCCCTACCCATGGCGAGTCACACTCTAATTGTGGATTGGCCGTGTGTCAGCCTTTTGGTGTGACGACAAGCCAGGAGTGCGTGCTCTCTGCAGGCCCTTCTCCCACGCAGGGCTGCGTTCCCCTGCAGCCAGGGCAAGCTGCATCCTAGCCCCAGGAAAACCATATCCAAGCACTGAGCTGTACCCAAGCACACCTCCAGCAAGCCCTAATGGCCACTGCTCTCAGCACGACCTTCTTGCCGGCACTCCCACAGCTCGCGGGGCTCGCAGGACAGTCAGTGTGTTTGGAAAAGTGGCCAGGCCATTGTGTCTCTTGCTGGTCAGGGTCCAAAGTGTGAGGCCAAAGTGCATGGTGGTGTGAGGAGAGTGGGAGGAACAAGGCGCTGTCCCGAGCCCTAACACACCGCTCAGGTGGTGAGGAAGAACCCAAGTCCATGGGGCTCCACTTGGGGCTTTCCTTCTGCCCGTTCTGATGTGTTCCTGCATTGGGAAATCCTTGCGCTTCTCATCCCGGTTCTTGAAAGGAGCCTCCGTGGTCTACTGGGCATGTCAGAAATGGGGAAATGAAACAGCAGTGCTGACAGTAACCAAAACACAACCTGTGCCATTAGGTAGGACATTTTGCTTTGGAGGTGAGTCTATTGGAAAATTACTGCCCGCATGAAATGACTGTGCACCTGGGGCAGTGCAGGAGCTGTATAAAAGCAGGCCCTTCTCTTCTCTGTAATCCACTCCTCTCCACCTCCGTCTCCTTTGGAACAAGGTGAGTCTGGAGCTCTTTCTTCTCCTTCTACTCCTCTGGGATTTCTCAGCCCACACGTGCCCCTTTATTCAATGCAGGGTCTTAGAACTGATTGCCATGGGAGAGGGAAGGCAGCAGAAGGTGTGCCACAGAGAGACGATGGGTCTTGGTTGAGGCGTCTCCTTAGATTTGGGGAGATGGGCATCTCCCTGGGCTTGGTCACCTTTAGCAGGGCTCTTCTGTGGGAAAGGAGAAGCCTGTGGACCACTCCACTCAGCCTACAGCTCTCACCTCCGGTTCAGGCCTTGGGTCCCTTGTGGTGGGGTGACAGACTGCTCCTCACCCATCTCTCCCGGTCTGCTTCCCCCCTGCCCTCTCTCCCAGGGTTTCGTCTTTGTGGCGTGACAGGCTGCTCTTCCGCCACCCTTCTGGCATAGTTTGCGTCTGCCCTCTCTCCCAGGTGCACCTCCAGCCCCAAGACATGTCCTGCTACAGCCCATGCCTGCCATGCCAGCCCTGCCAGCCCTGCGGCCCGACCCCGCTGGCCAACAGCTGCAATGAGCCCTGTGTCAGGCAGTGCCAGGACTCCACCGTCGTCATCCAGCCCTCCCCCGTGGTGGTGACCCTGCCCGGACCCATCCTCAGCTCCTTCCCACAGAGCACCGCCGTTGGAAACTCCACCTCCGCTGCCGTTGGCAGCATCCTCAGCTCTGCGGGAGTGCCCATCTCCTCCGGGGGCTTTGGCCTCTCCGGCCTCTCTGGCTTGGGCAGCCGCCCCTGCGGCACAAGGTGCCTCCCCTGCTAAAGCTGCTGGCGATGGCCCTGGGAAGGTCCCCAGGGACCCAGACTGGTACCAGGCTGGGGTATCAGACTGGAGACGGAGCATTGTGCTCTTCCTTTCAGAAGGGCTGAGCAACCCCAACACCCCTTGCATTAGGACGGGGCCAGCCTGGGCTCTCGGAAAGCACGGCCCATGCCTGCCTTTCCCCTCTTCCACTCTCTCCTTTGCCTCCCGTCTCCTTGTTCTCTTGTGCTGCCCTGGGCTGTGAGCCCCACAGAGCCAGCCTAGGCAGGACCTGCTGGCCCTGCCCCCTCTCTGGGACAGGCAGATCGACACCTTGTGGGGCCTCGGACACAGACCCTTGTGCTTTCTATACTTGGGCCTCCACTCGGATTGACCTCATCTCCTTCTTCTAACCCAATAAACGTCCGCTGCATCCCAGTCCACGCCTTTGTGTCGTCCTTTTCTCTGCAGCACTCTCCCAAGATTCACAGGGAGAGGGATGCTGCTAAGGGGTGGTCTGGGGAGGGAGTCGTAGGAGAAGGTTGTTCAGTGACTCTTAACATAGGATTGCTTTGACTGTCCTGGGTCGTGCATTTTGTGACACTCTGCTTTCTAATCTTCTCTACCAATCCGGGGCTGGATTGAATGACCCAATACATTTCAGCGGCCGTAGTTACTCAAGTGATTTTAGGTCTTCTACCACGGCTTCTCTTCTCCATGCTGAGGAAGCGCCTTGCCCTCAGCCTCTCCCTCCCAAGCAAATGGCTTCACCAAAGGCAAATCCTGCCTGACAAATTTGGTGGCCTTCTGTGATGTTGCCACAGCACTGGTAGATAAGCAGAGAGCAACCAACGTCATCTACCTGGACTTGTGCAAAGCGTTTGACACTGTCCCGCACGACATCCTGGTCTCTAAATGGTAAAGGCATGGATTTGATGGATGGACCACTCGGTGGATAAGGAACTGGCTAGACGGCCGCACTCAAAGAGCTGCAGGCAGATGAATACCTGGTGGGATTTCCACCACAGCCACGGGGCACAGACCCCTTTCTGCTCTCTGCACTGGGGCCTCCACTCATATCGACCTCATTTCCCTCTCTTGACTCAATAAAGTTTGGCTGCCTCCCAGCCCATGCCTCTGTGCCATCCTTTTCCCTGCAGACGCTTTCCCAACATGCCCAGGGAAAGAGACGTTGCTCAGGAGTGGTTTTGGCTGGGGGTATTGGCGATGGTTGGGCAGCGAGCGTCAACACGGGTTTGCATTGAGTATGCTTAGTCGTGAATTGGGTGTACCCTCTGGTTGCTAAACTTCTCTGCCTAGACGGGGTATATCAGGATAGAGTTACTCAATGTAGTTCAGTCACAACCATCGCTTTGTTGTGTACACCTTTTCTTTTTCCTTGCTACACTCAACACTGTACACGCAAGCAGTGAGGAGAAGAAGGAATGAATTGTGTTATTGACAAGGCAGAGGCAATACCTTCACAGGTAAGCCTAGGAGAACCTGTCTTAAATAAAAGCATTGAGGTTTAGAGTTGCGGGCTGAGGAGAAAACCATGTGGAAGACAAAAGCAGGAGAACAGTAAGGAACATATTGTCATGGCACCTTTGGGAAAACATTTGTCCCAACAGCTGGAGTCCTTAGGTCTTGTGCCTTCTAGCTGGTGCAGAGATGCTTTTTGCAATCTTTTGTTTCCTTTCACGGAGCGTTCCGAAGAGTTCCTGCACACTGCCTGTCTCCTTGGCCAGGAAGCTGAGCCCTTCCTTCTCATTGATGGCCCTATCCCTCGTGGGCAGAGGCACAAAAAGGTGGTCCTGGGACCATCAGATCATGGCATAGCTTGGAAAGGACCTCTAGAGGGCTTCGGGCCCAACCCCTTGCTCCAAGCTCAGTCAGCCATGAGTGTCCAAGGACGGTTACCGCACAACCTTCCCAGGCAACCTGTCCTACTGTTGGACTCTCCACTTGGTGAAAACCATTTTCCTCTTATCGAGTGCTAACCTCTCATCTTGCAACATGAGCCCATTGTCTCTAGTCCTCCAACCACGCACCGCTTGAGTGTTGAGCCTGGATCTGTCTTCTGGGGGACCTCACCATAGCTACTCCAAAGCTGCTCTTAGGTCTTGCACCAAAGCCTTCTCTTCACACTCAGCAAGCCCTGTGCCCTGTTTCTCCTCCCCAGGGAAGTGCTCCAGCTCCTCACTGTCCTGGACACCCTCTGCTGAACCCACCGCACTCGGTCAAGTTCTTTCTTGTATTATATCATTCTGGAATTAGAGCACTGTTCTGATGCCATCAGTTGACTGCTGAGCAGAGTGGGATTGTCACTACCCCATAGCTCGTAGCTCATGTCCTGCTCATATTGGCCAGGATGTTGACGACAGTCCTCGGCGTCCAGAGCGGTGCTGAGAGACGCATGTGTTTTGATGGGGTTACCGCAAAAGCACCTTTTCCTGGCCCTGCCTTTGGGCTGTTGCTTGTCATGGACTGAAGGATTCCCTCTTGTGGGGAGACAGGGCTGGTGGCTACCAAGCCAGCTGCCATTCAAGGCTCTGGGTGGACATGTGTCATCTTACCCAGCGCTCTGCTGCAGCAGCTCAGCAGCTCCCCTTCCGCAGCTGCAAGCCTCTCTGCAGCCTTTGCTGCTGGTCACCACATTGCTTTGGAGAGCTCCTGGACAGCCCTTTGAGACACTCAGTCCACTCCTGCTGCCTCTCTTCCGGCCCTGAGTCTCTCCCTGCTCCTTTTCCCCAGACACATTCCCAGGAATCCCTGGGCACAGACAGGGAAGGAGCAGGGCAAGGACCTGTGGGCCTTCCTAGTGTGTTTCTGCGCACTAAGCACCCAACAGTTGTTCTGCTGATCTGCTGTCCCAGTCGCGTAGGGGGAGAACGGCAATATCAAGAGAGGGCAATACCCTTGGGTCATGATCGGGACAATCGAAGAAGGGAATGGAAAACAGAGAACAAAAACACATGTATTGCAAGGCAATCACCCACAACCTAACACCAGCACACCGATGCCCAGACAGTCTCTGAAGAGCAGCTGCTGTGGAAAGACTGCCCACAGTTTTATTGCTGAGCATGATGTTACGTGACAAGGCCGGGGGGGTTGCACTGGATGATCTTTAAAGGTCTCTTCCAATCCAAACCATTCTACGATTCTTTGGTATTATGGTTCTACAATAAGGCAGCCCGCTGCACTACGTTACTCCCTTTGAGAATGCCATGGTTAGGATGGGTTCTCCTGGCCTCTCCTCAGAAGCTAGCGCTTGTGCCTTCTCAATACCACATTCCCTCCTGACAACTTCCATCACAATGTTAAGCTTATCCAGGAAAAAGAAAAGGTGTGCATAACAAAGGGGATGGTAGTGATCCACGTGGGGTAAGTCACTCCCGACGCAAAAAGGCAGGCAAATTTAGAAACTAGAGGATCACCTGGTGCATGACTAAGCACACTCAACGCAAGCCTGTGTTGACAATCACCGCAAAATCATCCCCAGCGCCCCCCTCCCAATAACCACCCCTCAGCAACATATGTCTCCCTGGGCACCTTAGGAGAGCGTCTGCGGTGAAAGGATGACACAGAGGCGTAGGCTGGGATGCAGCAGAACTTTAATGAGTCAAAAGAGGGAAACGAGGTCCATCCAAGTGGAAGCCTCGGTACAGGCAACAGCTTTAGCAGGGGGGGCACCTTGTGCCGCAGGGGCGGCTGCCCAAGCCAGAGAGGCCGGAGAGGCCAAAGCCCCCGGAGGAGATGGGCACTCCCGCAGAGCTGAGGATGCTGCCAACAGCAGCGGAGGTGGAGTTTCCAACGGCGGTGTTCTGTGGGAAGGAGCTGAGGATGGGGCCGGGCAGGGTCACCACCACGGGGGAGGGCTCAATGATGACGGTGGAGTCCTGGCACTGCCTGACACAGGGCTCATTGCAGCTGTTGGCCAGTGGGGTCGGGCTGCAGGGCTGGCATGGCAGGCACGGGCTGTAGCAGGACATGTCTTGTGGCTGGAGGTGCGCCTGGGAGAGAGGGCAGAGGGAAGCAGAGCCTGAGGGCTGCGTGAGGAGCAGCCTGTCTCCTCAACACACGGGGGCAAAGTCACATTCTGGAGATGAGAGCCAGAGGTGGAGAGAGGTCCAGGGGCTCCCCCTTCCCCGCATCCTAAAAGAACTCTGCCAAGAACGACTAAACCCCGGCATGTCCCTGCCTAGCCCGTAGTTCAGCAGGCACCTCAGCCTAGCCCCAACCTCTCTCCGTGCCACACCTTCTGCCCCCTTCCCTCTCCCATTACAAGAAGTTCCAAGACACAGCATGGGAAAATAGAGAAGGTATGTGCTACGAAATCCCAGCGAAAGAAGTGTAGGAAAAGGAGGAGGGAAAGGGCTTCACACTCACCTTGTTCCACAGGAGTTGGAGGTGAGAGGAGTGGATGAGAGAGTGAGGAGAAGGGCCCACTTTTATACCGCTCCTGCACAGCCCAAGGCCAATGGTGACTCCACGCGGGCACTAATTTTCCAACAGACTCACCTCCAAAGCAAAATATCCTACCTAATGGCACATGTTCTAGTTTTGTTTCCATCAACGCTCTCATTTCATTTCCTCATTTCTGTCATGCTTTGTCCGTTATGCAGGCTTCTTTCATGTGCCAGGATGAGAGGCCAAATGATATCCCAGGCTGAATTGTTTCGCGGCAGGCAGAAGATGAGCCCCAGGTGCTGTTGGGGTCTCGTGCAGCCAGGGAATGTTGGCTTGGGGCAGGGAAGCGCGATTGTTCGCAACTCCCTTTGCAGGAAGATGCCCAGCTCTGCCCCACACCACACACATCACCAGGCATGCTCTTCCCTTCAGGACATGCCACTTGCTTCTCTCTCTCAGATCACTCCAGCAGTCACTGGCCATTGCATCTCCAAGAAAAGGCAGATGGTTTCAGCTGTCTTCCTCTCGATGCCCTTTGCTCCGGTAACGGGTGGCCATCAAATCAAGGACTGCCTGAGAAAATCCGGCCCGTACATGGCAGCTGATGCACTCCAGGGCAGGGCTGCCATAGAGGCACACCTAGACAGGCTCAAGAAATGGGCCCACAGGAGCCTCAGGCCTTCAAGAAGGAAAAATATCAAGTCCTGCACCTGGAAAGGAAGAACCTCTTGCATCAGTATGGACTGGGGACTGAACTACCGTATGGTCCTAGAGCCCTTGAACCTCCTCTGGGTAGATCTGCCCCCCGGGGCAGGGTCAGCGATGGAGAGATGCTTGGAGGGTGAAAGGGAATGGGTGCACAGGCCTCACCTACCTGGACAAAGAGACCGGGCCGTGGTGAGGACCTGTCCTGAATGCTCTGCAGAGGAAAAGAAAGGCTTGCAGAAAGCAGCTCCCCACCAGCCGGGACTCACCATCCCTGGGTCCCAGGCGATACATCTTCTTCCGGCACTGGGGCTTCACCGTGCCTCCTTTCCCATGCCCCAAGGGACTCGTCAGCTTGGAGCACAACCCAGCACCATGGCAGAGGCCAGGAAATTTCCCCCAACTCCACAGCAAGCAAGGCCTGACAGGACCCTGAAGTGCCACGTGCCTGAGGATGCTCAGGGAGGGGAGGGGATCAGAGTGGCCCTGTGTTCAAAAACAGCTCTCAGTCTACATCAAAAAGGTGATGCACTTCCCTGCCCTGCAGGCATGAAGGCAGCTGGGACACGTCCCAGGAGGGCAAGGGAAAGCCTTTAGCAGGCAAGCTTCCTGGGACAGACTCTCCCTACCCATGGCGAGTCACACTCTAATTGTGGATTGGCCGTGTGTCAGCCTTTTGGTGTGACGACAAGCCAGGAGTGCGTGCTCTCTGCAGGCCCTTCTCCCACGCAGGGCTGCGTTCCCCTGCAGCCAGGGCAAGCTGCATCCTAGCCCCAGGAAAACCATATCCAAGCACTGAGCTGTACCCAAGCACACCTCCAGCAAGCCCTAATGGCCACTGCTCTCAGCACGACCTTCTTGCCGGCACTCCCACAGCTCGCGGGGCTCGCAGGACAGTCAGTGTGTTTGGAAAAGTGGCCAGGCCATTGTGTCTCTTGCTGGTCAGGGTCCAAAGTGTGAGGCCAAAGTGCATGGTGGTGTGAGGAGAGTGGGAGGAACAAGGCGCTGTCCCGAGCCCTAACACACCGCTCAGGTGGTGAGGAAGAACCCAAGTCCATGGGGCTCCACTTGGGGCTTTCCTTCTGCCCGTTCTGATGTGTTCCTGCATTGGGAAATCCTTGCGCTTCTCATCCCGGTTCTTGAAAGGAGCCTCCGTGGTCTACTGGGCATGTCAGAAATGGGGAAATGAAACAGCAGTGCTGACAGTAACCAAAACACAACCTGTGCCATTAGGTAGGACATTTTGCTTTGGAGGTGAGTCTATTGGAAAATTACTGCCCGCATGAAATGACTGTGCACCTGGGGCAGTGCAGGAGCTGTATAAAAGCAGGCCCTTCTCTTCTCTGTAATCCACTCCTCTCCACCTCCGTCTCCTTTGGAACAAGGTGAGTCTGGAGCTCTTTCTTCTCCTTCTACTCCTCTGGGATTTCTCAGCCCACACGTGCCCCTTTATTCAATGCAGGGTCTTAGAACTGATTGCCATGGGAGAGGGAAGGCAGCAGAAGGTGTGCCACAGAGAGACGATGGGTCTTGGTTGAGGCGTCTCCTTAGATTTGGGGAGATGGGCATCTCCCTGGGCTTGGTCACCTTTAGCAGGGCTCTTCTGTGGGAAAGGAGAAGCCTGTGGACCACTCCACTCAGCCTACAGCTCTCACCTCCGGTTCAGGCCTTGGGTCCCTTGTGGTGGGGTGACAGACTGCTCCTCACCCATCTCTCCCGGTCTGCTTCCCCCCTGCCCTCTCTCCCAGGGTTTCGTCTTTGTGGCGTGACAGGCTGCTCTTCCGCCACCCTTCTGGCATAGTTTGCGTCTGCCCTCTCTCCCAGGTGCACCTCCAGCCCCAAGACATGTCCTGCTACAGCCCATGCCTGCCATGCCAGCCCTGCCAGCCCTGCGGCCCGACCCCGCTGGCCAACAGCTGCAATGAGCCCTGTGTCAGGCAGTGCCAGGACTCCACCGTCGTCATCCAGCCCTCCCCCGTGGTGGTGACCCTGCCCGGACCCATCCTCAGCTCCTTCCCACAGAGCACCGCCGTTGGAAACTCCACCTCCGCTGCCGTTGGCAGCATCCTCAGCTCTGCGGGAGTGCCCATCTCCTCCGGGGGCTTTGGCCTCTCCGGCCTCTCTGGCTTGGGCAGCCGCCCCTGCGGCACAAGGTGCCTCCCCTGCTAAAGCTGCTGGCGATGGCCCTGGGAAGGTCCCCAGGGACCCAGACTGGTACCAGGCTGGGGTATCAGACTGGAGACGGAGCATTGTGCTCTTCCTTTCAGAAGGGCTGAGCAACCCCAACACCCCTTGCATTAGGACGGGGCCAGCCTGGGCTCTCGGAAAGCACGGCCCATGCCTGCCTTTCCCCTCTTCCACTCTCTCCTTTGCCTCCCGTCTCCTTGTTCTCTTGTGCTGCCCTGGGCTGTGAGCCCCACAGAGCCAGCCTAGGCAGGACCTGCTGGCCCTGCCCCCTCTCTGGGACAGGCAGATCGACACCTTGTGGGGCCTCGGACACAGACCCTTGTGCTTTCTATACTTGGGCCTCCACTCGGTTTGACCTCATCTCCTTCTTCTAACCCAATAAACGTCCGCTGCATCCCAGTCCACGCCTTTGTGTTGTCCTTTTCTCTGCAGCACTCTCCCAAGATTCACAGGGAGAGGGATGCTGCTAAGGGGTGGTCTGGGGAGGGAGTCGTAGGAGAAGGTTGTTCAGTGACTCTTAACATAGGATTGCTTTGACTGTCCTGGGTCGTGCATTTTGTGACACTCTGCTTTCTAATCTTCTCTACCAATCCGGGGCTGGATTGAATGACCCAATACATTTCAGCGGCCGTAGTTACTCAAGTGATTTTAGGTCTTCTACCACGGCTTCTCTTCTCCATGCTGAGGAAGCGCCTTGCCCTCAGCCTCTCCCTCCCAAGCAAATGGCTTCACCAAAGGCAAATCCTGCCTGACAAATTTGGTGGCCTTCTGTGATGTTGCCACAGCACTGGTAGATAAGCAGAGAGCAACCAACGTCATCTACCTGGACTTGTGCAAAGCGTTTGACACTGTCCCGCACGACATCCTGGTCTCTAAATGGTAAAGGCATGGATTTGATGGATGGACCACTCGGTGGATAAGGAACTGGCTAGACGGCCGCACTCAAAGAGCTGCAGGCAGATGAATACCTGGTGGGATTTCCACCACAGCCACGGGGCACAGACCCCTTTCTGCTCTCTGCACTGGGGCCTCCACTCATATCGACCTCATTTCCCTCTCTTGACTCAATAAAGTTTGGCTGCCTCCCAGCCCATGCCTCTGTGCCATCCTTTTCCCTGCAGACGCTTTCCCAACATGCCCAGGGAAAGAGACGTTGCTCAGGAGTGGTTTTGGCTGGGGGTATTGGCGATGGTTGGGCAGCGAGCGTCAACACGGGTTTGCATTGAGTATGCTTAGTCGTGAATTGGGTGTACCCTCTGGTTGCTAAACTTCTCTGCCTAGACGGGGTATATCAGGATAGAGTTACTCAATGTAGTTCAGTCACAACCATCGCTTTGTTGTGTACACCTTTTCTTTTTCCTTGCTACACTCAACACTGTACACGCAAGCAGTGAGGAGAAGAAGGAATGAATTGTGTTATTGACAAGGCAGAGGCAATACCTTCACAGGTAAGCCTAGGAGAACCTGTCTTAAATAAAAGCATTGAGGTTTAGAGTTGCGGGCTGAGGAGAAAACCATGTGGAAGACAAAAGCAGGAGAACAGTAAGGAACATATTGTCATGGCACCTTTGGGAAAACATTTGTCCCAACAGCTGGAGTCCTTAGGTCTTGTGCCTTCTAGCTGGTGCAGAGATGCTTTTTGCAATCTTTTGTTTCCTTTCACGGAGCGTTCCGAAGAGTTCCTGCACACTGCCTGTCTCCTTGGCCAGGAAGCTGAGCCCTTCCTTCTCATTGATGGCCCTATCCCTCGTGGGCAGAGGCACAAAAAGGTGGTCCTGGGACCATCAGATCATGGCATAGCTTGGAAAGGACCTCTAGAGGGCTTCGGGCCCAACCCCTTGCTCCAAGCTCAGTCAGCCATGAGTGTCCAAGGATGGTTACCGCACAACCTTCCCAGGCAACCTGTCCTACTGTTGGACTCTCCACTTGGTGAAAACCATTTTCCTCTTATCGAGTGCTAACCTCTCATCTTGCAACATGAGCCCATTGTCTCTAGTCCTCCAACCACGCACCGCTTGAGTGTTGAGCCTGGATCTGTCTTCTGGGGGACCTCACCATAGCTACTCCAAAGCTGCTCTTAGGTCTTGCACCAAAGCCTTCTCTTCACACTCAGCAAGCCCTGTGCCCTGTTTCTCCTCCCCAGGGAAGTGCTCCAGCTCCTCACTGTCCTGGACACCCTCTGCTGAACCCACCGCACTCGGTCAAGTTCTTTCTTGTATTATATCATTCTGGAATTAGAGCACTGTTCTGATGCCATCAGTTGACTGCTGAGCAGAGTGGGATTGTCACTACCCCATAGCTCGTAGCTCATGTCCTGCTCATATTGGCCAGGATGTTGACGACAGTCCTCGGTGTCCAGAGCGGTGCTGAGAGACGCATGTGTTTTGATAGGGTTACCGCAAAAGCACCTTTTCCTGGCCCTGCCTTTGGGCTGTTGCTTGTCATGGACTGAAGGATTCCCTCTTGTGGGGAGACAGGGCTGGTGGCTACCAAGCCAGCTGCCATTCAAGGCTCTGGGTGGACATGTGTCATCTTACCCAGCGCTCTGCTGCAGCAGCTCAGCAGCTCCCCTTCCGCAGCTGCAAGCCTCTCTGCAGCCTTTGCTGCTGGTCACCACATTGCTTTGGAGAGCTCCTGGACAGCCCTTTGAGACACTCAGTCCACTCCTGCTGCCTCTCTTCCGGCCCTGAGTCTCTCCCTGCTCCTTTTCCCCAGACACATTCCCAGGAATCCCTGGGCACAGACAGGGAAGGAGCAGGGCAAGGACCTGTGGGCCTTCCTAGTGTGTTTCTGCGCACTAAGCACCCAACAGTTGTTCTGCTGATCTGCTGTCCCAGTCGCGTAGGGGGAGAACGGCAATATCAAGAGAGGGCAATACCCTTGGGTCATGATCGGGACAATCGAAGAAGGGAAGGGAAAACAGAGAACAAAAACACATGTATTGCAAGGCAATCACCCACAACCTAACACCAGCACACCGATGCCCAGACAGTCTCTGAAGAGCAGCTGCTGTGGAAAGACTGCCCACAGTTTTATTGCTGAGCATGATGTTACGTGACAAGGCCGGGGGGGTTGCACTGGATGATCTTTAAAGGTCTCTTCCAATCCAAACCATTCTACGATTCTTTGGTATTATGGTTCTACAATAAGGCAGCCCGCTGCACTACGTTACTCCCTTTGAGAATGCCATGGTTAGGATGGGTTCTCCTGGCCTCTCCTCAGAAGCTAGCGCTTGTGCCTTCTCAATACCACATTCCCTCCTGACAACTTCCATCACAATGTTAAGCTTATCCAGGAAAAAGAAAAGGTGTGCATAACAAAGGGGATGGTAGTGATCCACGTGGGGTAAGTCACTCCCGACGCAAAAAGGCAGGCAAATTTAGAAACTAGAGGATCACCTGGTGCATGACTAAGCACACTCAACGCAAGCCTGTGTTGACAATCACCGCAAAATCATCCCCAGCGCCCCCCTCCCAATAACCACCCCTCAGCAACATATGTCTCCCTGGGCACCTTAGGAGAGCGTCTGCGGTGAAAGGATGACACAGAGGCGTAGGCTGGGATGCAGCAGAACTTTAATGAGTCAAAAGAGGGAAACGAGGTCCATCCAAGTGGAAGCCTCGGTACAGGCAACAGCTTTAGCAGGGGGGGCACCTTGTGCCGCAGGGGCGGCTGCCCAAGCCAGAGAGGCCGGAGAGGCCAAAGCCCCCGGAGGAGATGGGCACTCCCGCAGAGCTGAGGATGCTGCCAACGGCAGCGGAGGTGGAGTTTCCAACGGCGGTGTTCTGTGGGAAGGAGCTGAGGATGGGGCCGGGCAGGGTCACCACCACGGGGGAGGGCTCGATGACGACGGTGGAGTCCTGGCACTGCCTGACACAGGGCTCATTGCAGCTGTTGGCCAGCGGGGTCGGGCCACAGGGCCGGCATGGCAGGCACGGGCTGTAGCAGGACATGTCTTGTGGCTGGAGGTGCGCCTGGGAGAGAGGGCAGAGGGAAGCAGAGCCTGAGGGCTGCGTGAGGAGCAGCCTGTCTCCTCAACACACGGGGGCAAAGTCACATTCTGGAGATGAGAGCCAGAGGTGGAGAGAGGTCCAGGGGCTCCCCCTTCCCCGCATCCTAAAAGAACTCTGCCAAGAACGACTAAACCCCGGCATGTCCCTGCCTAGCCCGTAGTTCAGCAGGCACCTCAGCCTAGCCCCAACCTCTCTCCGTGCCACACCTTCTGCCCCCTTCCCTCTCCCATTACAAGAAGTTCCAAGACACAGCATGGGAAAATAGAGAAGGTATGTGCTACGAAATCCCAGCGAAAGAAGTGTAGGAAAAGGAGGAGGGAAAGGGCTTCACACTCACCTTGTTCCAAAGGAGTTGGAGGTGAGAGGAGTGGATGAGAGAGTGAGGAGAAGGGCCCACTTTTATACCGCTCCTGCACAGCCCAAGGCCAATGGTGACTCCACGCGGGCACTAATTTTCCAACAGACTCACCTCCAAAGCAAAATATCCTACCTAATGGCACATGTTCTAGTTTTGTTTCCATCAACGCTCTCATTTCATTTCCTCATTTCTGTCATGCTTTGTCCGTTATGCAGGCTTCTTTCATGTGCCAGGATGAGAGGCCAAATGATATCCCAGGCTGAATTGTTTCGCGGCAGGCAGAAGATGAGCCCCAGGTGCTGTTGGGGTCTCGTGCAGCCAGGGAATGTTGGCTTGGGGCAGGGAAGCGCGATTGTTCGCAACTCCCTTTGCAGGAAGATGCCCAGCTCTGCCCCACACCACACACATCACCAGGCATGCTCTTCCCTTCAGGACATGCCACTTGCTTCTCTCTCTCAGATCACTCCAGCAGTCACTGGCCATTGCATCTCCAAGAAAAGGCAGATGGTTTCAGCTGTCTTCCTCTCGATGCCCTTTGCTCCGGTAACGGGTGGCCATCAAATCAAGGACTGCCTGAGAAAATCCGGCCCGTACATGGCAGCTGATGCACTCCAGGGCAGGGCTGCCATAGAGGCACACCTAGACAGGCTCAAGAAATGGGCCCACAGGAGCCTCAGGCCTTCAAGAAGGAAAAATATCAAGTCCTGCACCTGGAAAGGAAGAACCTCTTGCATCAGTATGGACTGGGGACTGAACTACCGTATGGTCCTAGAGCCCTTGAACCTCCTCTGGGTAGATCTGCCCCCCGGGGCAGGGTCAGCGATGGAGGGAGACTTGGAGGGTGAAAGGGAATGGGTGCACAGGCCTCACCTACCTGGACAAAGAGACCGGGCCGTGGTGAGGACCTGTCCTGAATGCTCTGCAGAGGAAAAGAAAGGCTTGCAGAAAGCAGCTCCCCACCAGCCGGGACTCACCATCCCTGGGTCCCAGGCGATACATCTTCTTCCGGCACTGGGGCTTCACCGTGCCTCCTTTCCCATGCCCCAAGGGACTCGTCAGCTTGGAGCACAACCCAGCACCATGGCAGAGGCCAGGAAATTTCCCCCAACTCCACAGCAAGCAAGGCCTGACAGGACCCTGAAGTGCCACGTGCCTGAGGATGCTCAGGGAGGGGAGGGGATCAGAGTGGCCCTGTGTTCAAAAACAGCTCTCAGTCTACATCAAAAAGGTGATGCACTTCCCTGCCCTGCAGGCATGAAGGCAGCTGGGACACGTCCCAGGAGGGCAAGGGAAAGCCTTTAGCAGGCAAGCTTCCTGGGACAGACTCTCCCTACCCATGGCGAGTCACACTCTAATTGTGGATTGGCCGTGTGTCAGCCTTTTGGTGTGACGACAAGCCAGGAGTGCGTGCTCTCTGCAGGCCCTTCTCCCACGCAGGGCTGCGTTCCCCTGCAGCCAGGGCAAGCTGCATCCTAGCCCCAGGAAAACCATATCCAAGCACTGAGCTGTACCCAAGCACACCTCCAGCAAGCCCTAATGGCCACTGCTCTCAGCACGACCTTCTTGCCGGCACTCCCACAGCTCGCGGGGCTCGCAGGACAGTCAGTGTGTTTGGAAAAGTGGCCAGGCCATTGTGTCTCTTGCTGGTCAGGGTCCAAAGTGTGAGGCCAAAGTGCATGGTGGTGTGAGGAGAGTGGGAGGAACAAGGCGCTGTCCCGAGCCCTAACACACCGCTCAGGTGGTGAGGAAGAACCCAAGTCCATGGGGCTCCACTTGGGGCTTTCCTTCTGCCCGTTCTGATGTGTTCCTGCATTGGGAAATCCTTGCGCTTCTCATCCCGGTTCTTGAAAGGAGCCTCCGTGGTCTACTGGGCATGTCAGAAATGGGGAAATGAAACAGCAGTGCTGACAGTAACCAAAACACAACCTGTGCCATTAGGTAGGACATTTTGCTTTGGAGGTGAGTCTATTGGAAAATTACTGCCC
Source organism: Chroicocephalus ridibundus (assembly GCF_963924245.1). Taxonomy (NCBI): domain Eukaryota; kingdom Metazoa; phylum Chordata; class Aves; order Charadriiformes; family Laridae; genus Chroicocephalus; species Chroicocephalus ridibundus. Next base: position 7,463,454 of record NC_086300.1, on the reverse strand, counting down.
GCATGAAATGACTGTGCACCTGGGGCAGTGCAGGAGCTGTATAAAAGCAGGCCCTTCTCTTCTCTGTAATCCACTCCTCTCCACCTCCGTCTCCTTTGGAACAAGGTGAGTCTGGAGCTCTTTCTTCTCCTTCTACTCCTCTGGGATTTCTCAGCCCACACGTGCCCCTTTATTCAATGCAGGGTCTTAGAACTGATTGCCATGGGAGAGGGAAGGCAGCAGAAGGTGTGCCACAGAGAGACGATGGGTCTTGGTTGAGGCGTCTCCTTAGATTTGGGGAGATGGGCATCTCCCTGGGCTTGGTCACCTTTAGCAGGGCTCTTCTGTGGGAAAGGAGAAGCCTGTGGACCACTCCACTCAGCCTACAGCTCTCACCTCCGGTTCAGGCCTTGGGTCCCTTGTGGTGGGGTGACAGACTGCTCCTCACCCATCTCTCCCGGTCTGCTTCCCCCCTGCCCTCTCTCCCAGGGTTTCGTCTTTGTGGCGTGACAGGCTGCTCTTCCGCCACCCTTCTGGCATAGTTTGCGTCTGCCCTCTCTCCCAGGTGCACCTCCAGCCCCAAGACATGTCCTGCTACAGCCCGTGCCTGCCATGCCAGCCCTGCCAGCCCTGCGGCCCGACCCCACTGGCCAACAGCTGCAATGAGCCCTGTGTCAGGCAGTGCCAGGACTCCACCGTCGTCATCCAGCCCTCCCCCGTGGTGGTGACCCTGCCCGGACCCATCCTCAGCTCCTTCCCACAGAGCACCGCCGTTGGAAACTCCACCTCCGCTGCCGTTGGCAGCGTCCTCAGCTCTGCGGGAGTGCCCATCTCCTCCGGGGGCTTTGGCCTCTCCGGCCTCTCTGGCTTGGGCAGCCGCCCCTGCGGCACAAGGTGCCTCCCCTGCTAAAGCTGCTGGCGATGGCCCTGGGAAGGTCCCCAGGGACCCAGACTGGTACCAGGCTGGGGTATCAGACTGGAGACGGAGCATTGTGCTCTTCCTTTCAGAAGGGCTGAGCAACCCCAACACCCCTTGCATTAGGACGGGGCCAGCCTGGGCTCTCGGAAAGCACGGCCCATGCCTGCCTTTCCCCTCTTCCACTCTCTCCTTTGCCTCCCGTCTCCTTGTTCTCTTGTGCTGCCCTGGGCTGTGAGCCCCACAGAGCCAGCCTAGGCAGGACCTGCTGGCCCTGCCCCCTCTCTGGGACAGGCAGATCGACACCTTGTGGGGCCTCGGACACAGACCCTTGTGCTTTCTATACTTGGGCCTCCACTCGGTTTGACCTCATCTCCTTCTTCTAACCCAATAAACGTCCGCTGCATCCCAGTCCACGCCTTTGTGTCGTCCTTTTCTCTGCAGCACTCTCCCAAGATTCACAGGGAGAGGGATGCTGCTAAGGGGTGGTCTGGGGAGGGAGTCGTAGGAGAAGGTTGTTCAGTGACTCTTAACATAGGATTGCTTTGACTGTCCTGGGTCGTGCATTTTGTGACACTCTGCTTTCTAATCTTCTCTACCAATCCGGGGCTGGATTGAATGACCCAATACATTTCAGCGGCCGTAGTTACTCAAGTGATTTTAGGTCTTCTACCACGGCTTCTCTTCTCCATGCTGAGGAAGCGCCTTGCCCTCAGCCTCTCCTTCCCAAGCAAATGGCTTCACCAAAGGCAAATCCTGCCTGACAAATTTGGTGGCCTTCTGTGATGTTGCCACAGCACTGGTAGATAAGCAGAGAGCAACCAACGTCATCTACCTGGACTTGTGCAAAGCGTTTGACACTGTCCCGCACGACATCCTGGTCTCTAAATGGTAAAGGCATGGATTTGATGGATGGACCACTCGGTGGATAAGGAACTGGCTAGACGGCCGCACTCAAAGGGCTGCAGGCAGATGAATACCTGGTGGGATTTCCACCACAGCCACGGGGCACAGACCCCTTTCTGCTCTCTGCACTGGGGCCTCCACTCATATCGACCTCATTTCCCTCTCTTGACTCAATAAAGTTTGGCTGCCTCCCAGCCCATGCCTCTGTGCCATCCTTTTCCCTGCAGACGCTTTCCCAACATGCCCAGGGAAAGAGACGTTGCTCAGGAGTGGTTTTGGCTGGGGGTATTGGCGATGGTTGGGCAGCGAGCGTCAACACGGGTTTGCATTGAGTATGCTTAGTCGTGAATTGGGTGTACCCTCTGGTTGCTAAACTTCTCTGCCTAGACGGGGTATATCAGGATAGAGTTACTCAATGTAGTTCAGTCACAACCATCGCTTTGTTGTGTACACCTTTTCTTTTTCCTTGCTACACTCAACACTGTACACGCAAGCAGTGAGGAGAAGAAGGAATGAATTGTGTTATTGACAAGGCAGAGGCAATACCTTCACAGGTAAGCCTAGGAGAACCTGTCTTAAATAAAAGCATTGAGGTTTAGAGTTGCGGGCTGAGGAGAAAACCATGTGGAAGACAAAAGCAGGAGAACAGTAAGGAACATATTGTCATGGCACCTTTGGGAAAACATTTGTCCCAACAGCTGGAGTCCTTAGGTCTTGTGCCTTCTAGCTGGTGCAGAGATGCTTTTTGCAATCTTTTGTTTCCTTTCACGGAGCGTTCCGAAGAGTTCCTGCACACTGCCTGTCTCCTTGGCCAGGAAGCTGAGCCCTTCCTTCTCATTGATGGCCCTATCCCTCGTGGGCAGAGGCACAAAAAGGTGGTCCTGGGACCATCAGATCATGGCATAGCTTGGAAAGGACCTCTAGAGGGCTTCGGGCCCAACCCCTTGCTCCAAGCTCAGTCAGCCATGAGTGTCCAAGGATGGTTACCGCACAACCTTCCCAGGCAACCTGTCCTACTGTTGGACTCTCCACTTGGTGAAAACCATTTTCCTCTTATCGAGTGCTAACCTCTCATCTTGCAACATGAGCCCATTGTCTCTAGTCCTCCAACCACGCACCGCTTGAGTGTTGAGCCTGGATCTGTCTTCTGGGGGACCTCACCATAGCTACTCCAAAGCTGCTCTTAGGTCTTGCACCAAAGCCTTCTCTTCACACTCAGCAAGCCCTGTGCCCTGTTTCTCCTCCCCAGGGAAGTGCTCCAGCTCCTCACTGTCCTGGACACCCTCTGCTGAACCCACCGCACTCGGTCAAGTTCTTTCTTGTATTATATCATTCTGGAATTAGAGCACTGTTCTGATGCCATCAGTTGACTGCTGAGCAGAGTGGGATTGTCACTACCCCATAGCTCGTAGCTCATGTCCTGCTCATATTGGCCAGGATGTTGACGACAGTCCTCGGTGTCCAGAGCGGTGCTGAGAGACGCATGTGTTTTGATAGGGTTACCGCAAAAGCACCTTTTCCTGGCCCTGCCTTTGGGCTGTTGCTTGTCATGGACTGAAGGATTCCCTCTTGTGGGGAGACAGGGCTGGTGGCTACCAAGCCAGCTGCCATTCAAGGCTCTGGGTGGACATGTGTCATCTTACCCAGCGCTCTGCTGCAGCAGCTCAGCAGCTCCCCTTCCGCAGCTGCAAGCCTCTCTGCAGCCTTTGCTGCTGGTCACCACATTGCTTTGGAGAGCTCCTGGACAGCCCTTTGAGACACTCAGTCCACTCCTGCTGCCTCTCTTCCGGCCCTGAGTCTCTCCCTGCTCCTTTTCCCCAGACACATTCCCAGGAATCCCTGGGCACAGACAGGGAAGGAGCAGGGCAAGGACCTGTGGGCCTTCCTAGTGTGTTTCTGCGCACTAAGCACCCAACAGTTGTTCTGCTGATCTGCTGTCCCAGTCGCGTAGGGGGAGAACGGCAATATCAAGAGAGGGCAATACCCTTGGGTCATGATCGGGACAATCGAAGAAGGGAAGGGAAAACAGAGAACAAAAACACATGTATTGCAAGGCAATCACCCACAACCTAACACCAGCACACCGATGCCCAGACAGTCTCTGAAGAGCAGCTGCTGTGGAAAGACTGCCCACAGTTTTATTGCTGAGCATGATGTTACGTGACAAGGCCGGGGGGGTTGCACTGGATGATCTTTAAAGGTCTCTTCCAATCCAAACCATTCTACGATTCTTTGGTATTATGGTTCTACAATAAGGCAGCCCGCTGCACTACGTTACTCCCTTTGAGAATGCCATGGTTAGGATGGGTTCTCCTGGCCTCTCCTCAGAAGCTAGCGCTTGTGCCTTCTCAATACCACATTCCCTCCTGACAACTTCCATCACAATGTTAAGCTTATCCAGGAAAAAGAAAAGGTGTGCATAACAAAGGGGATGGTAGTGATCCACGTGGGGTAAGTCACTCCCGACGCAAAAAGGCAGGCAAATTTAGAAACTAGAGGATCACCTGGTGCATGACTAAGCACACTCAACGCAAGCCTGTGTTGACAATCACCGCAAAATCATCACCAGCGCCCCCCTCCCAATAACCACCCCTCAGCAACATATGTCTCCCTGGGCACCTTAGGAGAGCGTCTGCGGTGAAAGGATGACACAGAGGCGTAGGCTGGGATGCAGCAGAACTTTAATGAGTCAAAAGAGGGAAACGAGGTCCATCCAAGTGGAAGCCTCGGTACAGGCAACAGCTTTAGCAGGGGGGGCACCTTGTGCCGCAGGGGCGGCTGCCCAAGCCAGAGAGGCCGGAGAGGCCAAAGCCCCCGGAGGAGATGGGCACTCCCGCAGAGCTGAGGATGCTGCCAACGGCAGCGGAGGTGGAGTTTCCAACGGCGGTGTTCTGTGGGAAGGAGCTGAGGATGGGGCCGGGCAGGGTCACCACCACGGGGGAGGGCTCAATGACGACGGTGGAGTCCTGGCACTGCCTGACACAGGGCTCATTGCAGCTGTTGGCCAGCGGGGTCGGGCCACAGGGCCGGCATGGCAGGCACGGGCTGTAGCAGGACATGTCTTGTGGCTGGAGGTGCGCCTGGGAGAGAGGGCAGAGGGAAGCAGAGCCTGAGGGCTGCGTGAGGAGCAGCCTGTCTCCTCAACACACGGGGGCAAAGTCACATTCTGGAGATGAGAGCCAGAGGTGGAGAGAGGTCCAGGGGCTCCCCCTTCCCCGCATCCTAAAAGAACTCTGCCAAGAACGACTAAACCCCGGCATGTCCCTGCCTAGCCCGTAGTTCAGCAGGCACCTCAGCCTAGCCCCAACCTCTCTCCGTGCCACACCTTCTGCCCCCTTCCCTCTCCCATTACAAGAAGTTCCAAGACACAGCATGGGAAAATAGAGAAGGTATGTGCTACGAAATCCCAGCGAAAGAAGTGTAGGAAAAGGAGGAGGGAAAGGGCTTCACACTCACCTTGTTCCACAGGAGTTGGAGGTGAGAGGAGTGGATGAGAGAGTGAGGAGAAGGGCCCACTTTTATACCGCTCCTGCACAGCCCAAGGCCAATGGTGACTCCACGCGGGCACTAATTTTCCAACAGACTCACCTCCAAAGCAAAATATCCTACCTAATGGCACATGTTCTAGTTTTGTTTCCATCAACGCTCTCATTTCATTTCCTCATTTCTGTCATGCTTTGTCCGTTATGCAGGCTTCTTTCATGTGCCAGGATGAGAGGCCAAATGATATCCCAGGCTGAATTGTTTCGCGGCAGGCAGAAGATGAGCCCCAGGTGCTGTTGGGGTCTCGTGCAGCCAGGGAATGTTGGCTTGGGGCAGGGAAGCGCGATTGTTCGCAACTCCCTTTGCAGGAAGATGCCCAGCTCTGCCCCACACCACACACATCACCAGGCATGCTCTTCCCTTCAGGACATGCCACTTGCTTCTCTCTCTCACATCACTCCAGCAGTCACTGGCCATTGCATCTCCAAGAAAAGGCAGATGGTTTCAGCTGTCTTCCTCTCGATGCCCTTTGCTCCGGTAACGGGTGGCCATCAAATCAAGGACTGCCTGAGAAAATCCGGCCCGTACATGGCAGCTGATGCACTCCAGGGCAGGGCTGCCATAGAGGCACACCTAGACAGGCTCAAGAAATGGGCCCACAGGAGCCTCAGGCCTTCAAGAAGGAAAAATATCAAGTCCTGCACCTGGAAAGGAAGAACCTCTTGCATCAGTATGGACTGGGGACTGAACTACCGTATGGTCCTAGAGCCCTTGAACCTCCTCTGGGTAGATCTGCCCCCTGGGGCAGGGTCAGCGATGGAGAGATGCTTGGAGGGTGAAAGGGAATGGGTGCACAGGCCTCACCTACCTGGACAAAGAGACCGGGCCGTGGTGAGGACCTGTCCTGAATGCTCTGCAGAGGAAAAGAAAGGCTTGCAGAAAGCAGCTCCCCACCAGCCGGGACTCACCATCCCTGGGTCCCAGGCGATACATCTTCTTCCGGCACTGGGGCTTCACCGTGCCTCCTTTCCCATGCCCCAAGGGACTCGTCAGCTTGGAGCACAACCCAGCACCATGGCAGAGGCCAGGAAATTTCCCCCAACTCCACAGCAAGCAAGGCCTGACAGGACCCTGAAGTGCCACGTGCCTGAGGATGCTCAGGGAGGGGAGGGGATCAGAGTGGCCCTGTGTTCAAAAACAGCTCTCAGTCTACATCAAAAAGGTGATGCACTTCCCTGCCCTGCAGGCATGAAGGCAGCTGGGACACGTCCCAGGAGGGCAAGGGAAAGCCTTTAGCAGGCAAGCTTCCTGGGACAGACTCTCCCTACCCATGGCGAGTCACACTCTAATTGTGGATTGGCCGTGTGTCAGCCTTTTGGTGTGACGACAAGCCAGGAGTGCGTGCTCTCTGCAGGCCCTTCTCCCACGCAGGGCTGCGTTCCCCTGCAGCCAGGGCAAGCTGCATCCTAGCCCCAGGAAAACCATATCCAAGCACTGAGCTGTACCCAAGCACACCTCCAGCAAGCCCTAATGGCCACTGCTCTCAGCACGACCTTCTTGCCGGCACTCCCACAGCTCGCGGGGCTCGCAGGACAGTCAGTGTGTTTGGAAAAGTGGCCAGGCCATTGTGTCTCTTGCTGGTCAGGGTCCAAAGTGTGAGGCCAAAGTGCATGGTGGTGTGAGGAGAGTGGGAGGAACAAGGCGCTGTCCCGAGCCCTAACACACCGCTCAGGTGGTGAGGAAGAACCCAAGTCCATGGGGCTCCACTTGGGGCTTTCCTTCTGCCCGTTCTGATGTGTTCCTGCATTGGGAAATCCTTGCGCTTCTCATCCCGGTTCTTGAAAGGAGCCTCCGTGGTCTACTGGGCATGTCAGAAATGGGGAAATGAAACAGCAGTGCTGACAGTAACCAAAACACAACCTGTGCCATTAGGTAGGACATTTTGCTTTGGAGGTGAGTCTATTGGAAAATTACTGCCCGCATGAAATGACTGTGCACCTGGGGCAGTGCAGGAGCTGTATAAAAGCAGGCCCTTCTCTTCTCTGTAATCCACTCCTCTCCACCTCCGTCTCCTTTGGAACAAGGTGAGTCTGGAGCTCTTTCTTCTCCTTCTACTCCTCTGGGATTTCTCAGCCCACACGTGCCCCTTTATTCAATGCAGGGTCTTAGAACTGATTGCCATGGGAGAGGGAAGGCAGCAGAAGGTGTGCCACAGAGAGACGATGGGTCTTGGTTGAGGCGTCTCCTTAGATTTGGGGAGATGGGCATCTCCCTGGGCTTGGTCACCTTTAGCAGGGCTCTTCTGTGGGAAAGGAGAAGCCTGTGGACCACTCCACTCAGCCTACAGCTCTCACCTCCGGTTCAGGCCTTGGGTCCCTTGTGGTGGGGTGACAGACTGCTCCTCACCCATCTCTCCCGGTCTGCTTCCCCCCTGCCCTCTCTCCCAGGGTTTCGTCTTTGTGGCGTGACAGGCTGCTCTTCCGCCACCCTTCTGGCATAGTTTGCGTCTGCCCTCTCTCCCAGGTGCACCTCCAGCCCCAAGACATGTCCTGCTACAGCCCGTGCCTGCCATGCCAGCCCTGCCAGCCCTGCGGCCCGACCCCACTGGCCAACAGCTGCAATGAGCCCTGTGTCAGGCAGTGCCAGGACTCCACCGTCGTCATCCAGCCCTCCCCCGTGGTGGTGACCCTGCCCGGACCCATCCTCAGCTCCTTCCCACAGAGCACCGCCGTTGGAAACTCCACCTCCGCTGCCGTTGGCAGCGTCCTCAGCTCTGCGGGAGTGCCCATCTCCTCCGGGGGCTTTGGCCTCTCCGGCCTCTCTGGCTTGGGCAGCCGCCCCTGCGGCACAAGGTGCCTCCCCTGCTAAAGCTGCTGGCGATGGCCCTGGGAAGGTCCCCAGGGACCCAGACTGGTACCAGGCTGGGGTATCAGACTGGAGACGGAGCATTGTGCTCTTCCTTTCAGAAGGGCTGAGCAACCCCAACACCCCTTGCATTAGGACGGGGCCAGCCTGGGCTCTCGGAAAGCACGGCCCATGCCTGCCTTTCCCCTCTTCCACTCTCTCCTTTGCCTCCCGTCTCCTTGTTCTCTTGTGCTGCCCTGGGCTGTGAGCCCCACAGAGCCAGCCTAGGCAGGACCTGCTGGCCCTGCCCCCTCTCTGGGACAGGCAGATCGACACCTTGTGGGGCCTCGGACACAGACCCTTGTGCTTTCTATACTTGGGCCTCCACTCGGTTTGACCTCATCTCCTTCTTCTAACCCAATAAACGTCCGCTGCATCCCAGTCCACGCCTTTGTGTCGTCCTTTTCTCTGCAGCACTCTCCCAAGATTCACAGGGAGAGGGATGCTGCTAAGGGGTGGTCTGGGGAGGGAGTCGTAGGAGAAGGTTGTTCAGTGACTCTTAACATAGGATTGCTTTGACTGTCCTGGGTCGTGCATTTTGTGACACTCTGCTTTCTAATCTTCTCTACCAATCCGGGGCTGGATTGAATGACCCAATACATTTCAGCGGCCGTAGTTACTCAAGTGATTTTAGGTCTTCTACCACGGCTTCTCTTCTCCATGCTGAGGAAGCGCCTTGCCCTCAGCCTCTCCTTCCCAAGCAAATGGCTTCACCAAAGGCAAATCCTGCCTGACAAATTTGGTGGCCTTCTGTGATGTTGCCACAGCACTGGTAGATAAGCAGAGAGCAACCAACGTCATCTACCTGGACTTGTGCAAAGCGTTTGACACTGTCCCGCACGACATCCTGGTCTCTAAATGGTAAAGGCATGGATTTGATGGATGGACCACTCGGTGGATAAGGAACTGGCTAGACGGCCGCACTCAAAGGGCTGCAGGCAGATGAATACCTGGTGGGATTTCCACCACAGCCACGGGGCACAGACCCCTTTCTGCTCTCTGCACTGGGGCCTCCACTCATATCGACCTCATTTCCCTCTCTTGACTCAATAAAGTTTGGCTGCCTCCCAGCCCATGCCTCTGTGCCATCCTTTTCCCTGCAGACGCTTTCCCAACATGCCCAGGGAAAGAGACGTTGCTCAGGAGTGGTTTTGGCTGGGGGTATTGGCGATGGTTGGGCAGCGAGCGTCAACACGGGTTTGCATTGAGTATGCTTAGTCGTGAATTGGGTGTACCCTCTGGTTGCTAAACTTCTCTGCCTAGACGGGGTATATCAGGATAGAGTTACTCAATGTAGTTCAGTCACAACCATCGCTTTGTTGTGTACACCTTTTCTTTTTCCTTGCTACACTCAACACTGTACACGCAAGCAGTGAGGAGAAGAAGGAATGAATTGTGTTATTGACAAGGCAGAGGCAATACCTTCACAGGTAAGCCTAGGAGAACCTGTCTTAAATAAAAGCATTGAGGTTTAGAGTTGCGGGCTGAGGAGAAAACCATGTGGAAGACAAAAGCAGGAGAACAGTAAGGAACATATTGTCATGGCACCTTTGGGAAAACATTTGTCCCAACAGCTGGAGTCCTTAGGTCTTGTGCCTTCTAGCTGGTGCAGAGATGCTTTTTGCAATCTTTTGTTTCCTTTCACGGAGCGTTCCGAAGAGTTCCTGCACACTGCCTGTCTCCTTGGCCAGGAAGCTGAGCCCTTCCTTCTCATTGATGGCCCTATCCCTCGTGGGCAGAGGCACAAAAAGGTGGTCCTGGGACCATCAGATCATGGCATAGCTTGGAAAGGACCTCTAGAGGGCTTCGGGCCCAACCCCTTGCTCCAAGCTCAGTCAGCCATGAGTGTCCAAGGATGGTTACCGCACAACCTTCCCAGGCAACCTGTCCTACTGTTGGACTCTCCACTTGGTGAAAACCATTTTCCTCTTATCGAGTGCTAACCTCTCATCTTGCAACATGAGCCCATTGTCTCTAGTCCTCCAACCACGCACCGCTTGAGTGTTGAGCCTGGATCTGTCTTCTGGGGGACCTCACCATAGCTACTCCAAAGCTGCTCTTAGGTCTTGCACCAAAGCCTTCTCTTCACACTCAGCAAGCCCTGTGCCCTGTTTCTCCTCCCCAGGGAAGTGCTCCAGCTCCTCACTGTCCTGGACACCCTCTGCTGAACCCACCGCACTCGGTCAAGTTCTTTCTTGTATTATATCATTCTGGAATTAGAGCACTGTTCTGATGCCATCAGTTGACTGCTGAGCAGAGTGGGATTGTCACTACCCCATAGCTCGTAGCTCATGTCCTGCTCATATTGGCCAGGATGTTGACGACAGTCCTCGGCGTCCAGAGCGGTGCTGAGAGACGCATGTGTTTTGATAGGGTTACCGCAAAAGCACCTTTTCCTGGCCCTGCCTTTGGGCTGTTGCTTGTCATGGACTGAAGGATTCCCTCTTGTGGGGAGACAGGGCTGGTGGCTACCAAGCCAGCTGCCATTCAAGGCTCTGGGTGGACATGTGTCATCTTACCCAGCGCTCTGCTGCAGCAGCTCAGCAGCTCCCCTTCCGCAGCTGCAAGCCTCTCTGCAGCCTTTGCTGCTGGTCACCACATTGCTTTGGAGAGCTCCTGGACAGCCCTTTGAGACACTCAGTCCACTCCTGCTGCCTCTCTTCCGGCCCTGAGTCTCTCCCTGCTCCTTTTCCCCAGACACATTCCCAGGAATCCCTGGGCACAGACAGGGAAGGAGCAGGGCAAGGACCTGTGGGCCTTCCTAGTGTGTTTCTGCGCACTAAGCACCCAACAGTTGTTCTGCTGATCTGCTGTCCCAGTCGCGTAGGGGGAGAACGGCAATATCAAGAGAGGGCAATACCCTTGGGTCATGATCGGGACAATCGAAGAAGGGAAGGGAAAACAGAGAACAAAAACACATGTATTGCAAGGCAATCACCCACAACCTAACACCAGCACACCGATGCCCAGACAGTCTCTGAAGAGCAGCTGCTGTGGAAAGACTGCCCACAGTTTTATTGCTGAGCATGATGTTACGTGACAAGGCCGGGGGGGTTGCACTGGATGATCTTTAAAGGTCTCTTCCAATCCAAACCATTCTACGATTCTTTGGTATTATGGTTCTACAATAAGGCAGCCCGCTGCACTACGTTACTCCCTTTGAGAATGCCATGGTTAGGATGGGTTCTCCTGGCCTCTCCTCAGAAGCTAGCGCTTGTGCCTTCTCAATACCACATTCCCTCCTGACAACTTCCATCACAATGTTAAGCTTATCCAGGAAAAAGAAAAGGTGTGCATAACAAAGGGGATGGTAGTGATCCACGTGGGGTAAGTCACTCCCGACGCAAAAAGGCAGGCAAATTTAGAAACTAGAGGATCACCTGGTGCATGACTAAGCACACTCAACGCAAGCCTGTGTTGACAATCACCGCAAAATCATCCCCAGCGCCCCCCTCCCAATAACCACCCCTCAGCAACATATGTCTCCCTGGGCACCTTAGGAGAGCGTCTGCGGTGAAAGGATGACACAGAGGCGTAGGCTGGGATGCAGCAGAACTTTAATGAGTCAAAAGAGGGAAACGAGGTCCATCCAAGTGGAAGCCTCGGTACAGGCAACAGCTTTAGCAGGGGGGGCACCTTGTGCCGCAGGGGCGGCTGCCCAAGCCAGAGAGGCCGGAGAGGCCAAAGCCCCCGGAGGAGATGGGCACTCCCGCAGAGCTGAGGATGCTGCCAACGGCAGCGGAGGTGGAGTTTCCAACGGCGGTGTTCTGTGGGAAGGAGCTGAGGATGGGGCCGGGCAGGGTCACCACCACGGGGGAGGGCTCAATGACGACGGTGGAGTCCTGGCACTGCCTGACACAGGGCTCATTGCAGCTGTTGGCCAGCGGGGTTGGGCCACAGGGCCGGCATGGCAGGCACGGGCTGTAGCAGGACATGTCTTGTGGCTGGAGGTGCGCCTGGGAGAGAGGGCAGAGGGAAGCAGAGCCTGAGGGCTGCGTGAGGAGCAGCCTGTCTCCTCAACACACGGGGGCAAAGTCACATTCTGGAGATGAGAGCCAGAGGTGGAGAGAGGTCCAGGGGCTCCCCCTTCCCCGCATCCTAAAAGAACTCTGCCAAGAACGACTAAACCCCGGCATGTCCCTGCCTAGCCCGTAGTTCAGCAGGCACCTCAGCCTAGCCCCAACCTCTCTCCGTGCCACACCTTCTGCCCCCTTCCCTCTCCCATTACAAGAAGTTCCAAGACACAGCATGGGAAAATAGAGAAGGTATGTGCTACGAAATCCCAGCGAAAGAAGTGTAGGAAAAGGAGGAGGGAAAGGGCTTCACACTCACCTTGTTCCAAAGGAGTTGGAGGTGAGAGGAGTGGATGAGAGAGTGAGGAGAAGGGCCCACTTTTATACCGCTCCTGCACAGCCCAAGGCCAATGGTGACTCCACGCGGGCACTAATTTTCCAACAGACTCACCTCCAAAGCAAAATATCCTACCTAATGGCACATGTTCTAGTTTTGTTTCCATCAACGCTCTCATTTCATTTCCTCATTTCTGTCATGCTTTGTCCGTTATGCAGGCTTCTTTCATGTGCCAGGATGAGAGGCCAAATGATATCCCAGGCTGAATTGTTTCGCGGCAGGCAGAAGATGAGCCCCAGGTGCTGTTGGGGTCTCGTGCAGCCAGGGAATGTTGGCTTGGGGCAGGGAAGCGCGATTGTTCGCAACTCCCTTTGCAGGAAGATGCCCAGCTCTGCCCCACACCACACACATCACCAGGCATGCTCTTCCCTTCAGGACATGCCACTTGCTTCTCTCTCTCACATCACTCCAGCAGTCACTGGCCATTGCATCTCCAAGAAAAGGCAGATGGTTTCAGCTGTCTTCCTCTCGATGCCCTTTGCTCCGGTAACGGGTGGCCATCAAATCAAGGACTGCCTGAGAAAATCCGGCCCGTACATGGCAGCTGATGCACTCCAGGGCAGGGCTGCCATAGAGGCACACCTAGACAGGCTCAAGAAATGGGCCCACAGGAGCCTCAGGCCTTCAAGAAGGAAAAATATCAAGTCCTGCACCTGGAAAGGAAGAACCTCTTGCATCAGTATGGACTGGGGACTGAACTACCGTATGGTCCTAGAGCCCTTGAACCTCCTCTGGGTAGATCTGCCCCCCGGGGCAGGGTCAGCGATGGAGAGATGCTTGGAGGGTGAAAGGGAATGGGTGCACAGGCCTCACCTACCTGGACAAAGAGACCGGGCCGTGGTGAGGACCTGTCCTGAATGCTCTGCAGAGGAAAAGAAAGGCTTGCAGAAAGCAGCTCCCCACCAGCCGGGACTCACCATCCCTGGGTCCCAGGCGATACATCTTCTCCCGGCACTGGGGCTTCACCGTGCCTCCTTTCCCATGCCCCAAGGGACTCGTCAGCTTGGAGCACAACCCAGCACCATGGCAGAGGCCAGGAAATTTCCCCCAACTCCACAGCAAGCAAGGCCTGACAGGACCCTGAAGTGCCACGTGCCTGAGGATGCTCAGGGAGGGGAGGGGATCAGAGTGGCCCTGTGTTCAAAAACAGCTCTCAGTCTACATCAAAAAGGTGATGCACTTCCCTGCCCTGCAGGCATGAAGGCAGCTGGGACACGTCCCAGGAGGGCAAGGGAAAGCCTTCAGCAGGCAAGCTTCCTGGGACAGACTCTCCCTACCCATGGCGAGTCACACTCTAATTGTGGATTGGCCGTGTGTCAGCCTTTTGGTGTGACGACAAGCCAGGAGTGCGTGCTCTCTGCAGGCCCTTCTCCCACGCAGGGCTGCGTTCCCCTGCAGCCAGGGCAAGCTGCATCCTAGCCCCAGGAAAACCATATCCAAGCACTGAGCTGTACCCAAGCACACCTCCAGCAAGCCCTAATGGCCACTGCTCTCAGCACGACCTTCTTGCCGGCACTCCCACAGCTCGCGGGGCTCGCAGGACAGTCAGTGTGTTTGGAAAAGTGGCCAGGCCATTGTGTCTCTTGCTGGTCAGGGTCCAAAGTGTGAGGCCAAAGTGCATGGTGGTGTGAGGAGAGTGGGAGGAACAAGGCGCTGTCCCGAGCCCTAACACACCGCTCAGGTGGTGAGGAAGAACCCAAGTCCATGGGGCTCCACTTGGGGCTTTCCTTCTGCCCGTTCTGATGTGTTCCTGCATTGGGAAATCCTTGCGCTTCTCATCCCGGTTCTTGAAAGGAGCCTCCGTGGTCTACTGGGCATGTCAGAAATGGGGAAATGAAACAGCAGTGCTGACAGTAACCAAAACACAACCTGTGCCATTAGGTAGGACATTTTGCTTTGGAGGTGAGTCTATTGGAAAATTACTGCCCGCATGAAATGACTGTGCACCTGGGGCAGTGCAGGAGCTGTATAAAAGCAGGCCCTTCTCTTCTCTGTAATCCACTCCTCTCCACCTCCGTCTCCTTTGGAACAAGGTGAGTCTGGAGCTCTTTCTTCTCCTTCTACTCCTCTGGGATTTCTCAGCCCACACGTGCCCCTTTATTCAATGCAGGGTCTTAGAACTGATTGCCGTGGGAGAGGGAAGGCAGCAGAAGGTGTGCCACAGAGAGACGATGGGTCTTGGTTGAGGCGTCTCCTTAGATGTGGGGAGATGGGCATCTCCCTGGGCTTGGTCACCTTTAGCAGGGCTCTTCTGTGGGAAAGGAGAAGCCTGTGGACCACTCCACTCAGCCTACAGCTCTCACCTCCGGTTCAGGCCTTGGGTCCCTTGTGGTGGGGTGACAGACTGCTCCTCACCCATCTCTCCCGGTCTGCTTCCCCCCTGCCCTCTCTCCCAGGGTTTCGTCTTTGTGGCGTGACAGGCTGCTCTTCCGCCACCCTTCTGGCATAGTTTGCGTCTGCCCTCTCTCCCAGGTGCACCTCCAGCCCCAAGACATGTCCTGCTACAGCCCGTGCCTGCCATGCCAGCCCTGCCAGCCCTGCGGCCCGACCCCACTGGCCAACAGCTGCAATGAGCCCTGTGTCAGGCAGTGCCAGGACTCCACCGTCGTCATCCAGCCCTCCCCCGTGGTGGTGACCCTGCCCGGACCCATCCTCAGCTCCTTCCCACAGAGCACCGCCATTGGAAACTCCACCTCCGCTGCCGTTGGCAGCGTCCTCAGCTCTGCGGGAGTGCCCATCTCCTCCGGGGGCTTTGGCCTCTCCGGCCTCTCTGGCTTGGGCAGCCGCCCCTGCGGCACAAGGTGCCTCCCCTGCTAAAGCTGCTGGCGATGGCCCTGGGAAGGTCCCCAGGGACCCAGACTGGTACCAGGCTGGGGTATCAGACTGGAGACGGAGCATTGTGCTCTTCCTTTCAGAAGGGCTGAGCAACCCCAACACCCCTTGCATTAGGACGGGGCCAGCCTGGGCTCTCGGAAAGCACGGCCCATGCCTGCCTTTCCCCTCTTCCACTCTCTCCTTTGCCTCCCGTCTCCTTGTTCTCTTGTGCTGCCCTGGGCTGTGAGCCCCACAGAGCCAGCCTAGGCAGGACCTGCTGGCCCTGCCCCCTCTCTGGGACAGGCAGATCGACACCTTGTGGGGCCTCGGACACAGACCCTTGTGCTTTCTATACTTGGGCCTCCACTCGGTTTGACCTCATCTCCTTCTTCTAACCCAATAAACGTCCGCTGCATCCCAGTCCACGCCTTTGTGTCGTCCTTTTCTCTGCAGCACTCTCCCAAGATTCACAGGGAGAGGGATGCTGCTAAGGGGTGGTCTGGGGAGGGAGTCGTAGGAGAAGGTTGTTCAGTGACTCTTAACATAGGATTGCTTTGACTGTCCTGGGTCGTGCATTTTGTGACACTCTGCTTTCTAATCTTCTCTACCAATCCGGGGCTGGATTGAATGACCCAATACATTTCAGCGGCCGTAGTTACTCAAGTGATTTTAGGTCTTCTACCACGGCTTCTCTTCTCCATGCTGAGGAAGCGCCTTGCCCTCAGCCTCTCCTTCCCAAGCAAATGGCTTCACCAAAGGCAAATCCTGCCTGACAAATTTGGTGGCCTTCTGTGATGTTGCCACAGCACTGGTAGATAAGCAGAGAGCAACCAACGTCATCTACCTGGACTTGTGCAAAGCGTTTGACACTGTCCCGCACGACATCCTGGTCTCTAAATGGTAAAGGCATGGATTTGATGGATGGACCACTCGGTGGATAAGGAACTGGCTAGACGGCCGCACTCAAAGAGCTGCAGGCAGATGAATACCTGGTGGGATTTCCACCACAGCCACGGGGCACAGACCCCTTTCTGCCCCTGTTGCTCCCTGCACTGGGGCCTCCACTCATATCGACCTCATTTCCCTCTCTTGACTCAATAAAGTTTGGCTGCCTCCCAGCCCATGCCTCTGTGCCATCCTTTTCCCTGCAGACGCTTTCCCAACATGCCCAGGGAAAGAGACGTTGCTCAGGAGTGGTTTTGGCTGGGGGTATTGGCGATGGTTGGGCAGCGAGCGTCAACACGGGTTTGCATTGAGTATGCTTAGTCGTGAATTGGGTGTACCCTCTGGTTGCTAAACTTCTCTGCCTAGACGGGGTATATCAGGATAGAGTTACTCAATGTAGTTCAGTCACAACCATCGCTTTGTTGTGTACACCTTTTCTTTTTCCTTGCTACACTCAACACTGTACACGCAAGCAGTGAGGAGAAGAAGGAATGAATTGTGTTATTGACAAGGCAGAGGCAATACCTTCACAGGTAAGCCTAGGAGAACCTGTCTTAAATAAAAGCATTGAGGTTTAGAGTTGCGGGCTGAAGAGAAAACCATGTGGAAGACAAAAGCAGGAGAACAGTAAGGAACATATTGTCATGGCACCTTTGGGAAAACATTTGTCCCAACAGCTGGAGTCCTTAGGTCTTGTGCCTTCTAGCTGGTGCAGAGATGCTTTTTGCAATCTTTTGTTTCCTTTCACGGAGCGTTCCGAAGAGTTCCTGCACACTGCCTGTCTCCTTGGCCAGGAAGCTGAGCCCTTCCTTCTCATTGATGGCCCTATCCCTCGTGGGCAGAGGCACAAAAAGGTGGTCCTGGGACCATCAGATCATGGCATAGCTTGGAAAGGACCTCTAGAGGGCTTCGGGCCCAACCCCTTGCTCCAAGCTCAGTCAGCCACGAGTGTCCAAGGACGGTTACCGCACAACCTTCCCAGGCAACCTGTCCTACTGTTGGACTCTCCACTTGGTGAAAACCATTTTCCTCTTATCGAGTGCTAACCTCTCATCTTGCAACATGAGCCCATTGTCTCTAGTCCTCCAACCACGCACCGCTTGAGTGTTGAGCCTGGATCTGTCTTCTGGGGGACCTCACCATAGCTACTCCAAAGCTGCTCTTAGGTCTTGCACCAAAGCCTTCTCTTCACACTCAGCAAGCCCTGTGCCCTGTTTCTCCTCCCCAGGGAAGTGCTCCAGCTCCTCACTGTCCTGGACACCCTCTGCTGAACCCACCGCACTCGGTCAAGTTCTTTCTTGTATTATATCATTCTGGAATTAGAGCACTGTTCTGATGCCATCAGTTGACTGCTGAGCAGAGTGGGATTGTCACTACCCCATAGCTCGTAGCTCATGTCCTGCTCATATTGGCCAGGATGTTGACGACAGTCCTCGGCGTCCAGAGCGGTGCTGAGAGACGCATGTGTTTTGATAGGGTTACCGCAAAAGCACCTTTTCCTGGCCCTGCCTTTGGGCTGTTGCTTGTCATGGACTGAAGGATTCCCTCTTGTGGGGAGACAGGGCTGGTGGCTACCAAGCCAGCTGCCATTCAAGGCTCTGGGTGGACATGTGTCATCTTACCCAGCGCTCTGCTGCAGCAGCTCAGCAGCTCCCCTTCCGCAGCTGCAAGCCTCTCTGCAGCCTTTGCTGCTGGTCACCACATTGCTTTGGAGAGCTCCTGGACAGCCCTTTGAGACACTCAGTCCACTCCTGCTGCCTCTCTTCCGGCCCTGAGTCTCTCCCTGCTCCTTTTCCCCAGACACATTCCCAGGAATCCCTGGGCACAGACAGGGAAGGAGCAGGGCAAGGACCTGTGGGCCTTCCTAGTGTGTTTCTGCGCACTAAGCACCCAACAGTTGTTCTGCTGATCTGCTGTCCCAGTCGCGTAGGGGGAGAACGGCAATATCAAGAGAGGGCAATACCCTTGGGTCATGATCGGGACAATCGAAGAAGGGAAGGGAAAACAGAGAACAAAAACACATGTATTGCAAGGCAATCACCCACAACCTAACACCAGCACACCGATGCCCAGACAGTCTCTGAAGAGCAGCTGCTGTGGAAAGACTGCCCACAGTTTTATTGCTGAGCATGATGTTACGTGACAAGGCCGGGGGGGTTGCACTGGATGATCTTTAAAGGTCTCTTCCAATCCAAACCATTCTACGATTCTTTGGTATTATGGTTCTACAATAAGGCAGCCCGCTGCACTACGTTAATCCCTTTGAGAATGCCATGGTTAGGATGGGTTCTCCTGGCCTCTCCTCAGAAGCTAGCGCTTGTGCCTTCTCAATACCACATTCCCTCCTGACAACTTCCATCACAATGTTAAGCTTATCCAGGAAAAAGAAAAGGTGTGCATAACAAAGGGGATGGTAGTGATCCACGTGGGGTAAGTCACTCCCGACGCAAAAAGGCAGGCAAATTTAGAAACTAGAGGATCACCTGGTGCATGACTAAGCACACTCAACGCAAGCCTGTGTTGACAATCACCGCAAAATCATCCCCAGCGCCCCCCTCCCAATAACCACCCCTCAGCAACATATGTCTCCCTGGGCACCTTAGGAGAGCATCTGCGGTGAAAGGATGACACAGAGGCGTAGGCTGGGATGCAGCAGAACTTTAATGAGTCAAAAGAGGGAAACGAGGTCCATCCAAGTGGAAGCCTCGGTACAGGCAACAGCTTTAGCAGGGGGGGCACCTTGTGCCGCAGGGGCGGCTGCCCAAGCCAGAGAGGCCAGAGAGGCCAAAGCCCCCGGAGGAGATGGGCACTCCCGCAGAGCTGAGGATGCTGCCAACGGCAGCGGAGGTGGAGTTTCCAACGGCGGTGTTCTGTGGGAAGGAGCTGAGGATGGGGCCGGGCAGGGTCACCACCACGGGGGAGGGCTCGATGACGACGGTGGAGTCCTGGCACTGCCTGACACAGGGCTCATTGCAGCTGTTGGCCAGCGGGGTCGGGCCACAGGGCCGGCATGGCAGGCACGGGCTGTAGCAGGACATGTCTTGTGGCTGGAGGTGCGCCTGGGAGAGAGGGCAGAGGGAAGCAGAGCCTGAGGGCTGCGTGAGGAGCAGCCTGTCTCCTCAACACACGGGGGCAAAGTCACATTCTGGAGATGAGAGCCAGAGGTGGAGAGAGGTCCAGGGGCTCCCCCTTCCCCGCATCCTAAAAGAACTCTGCCAAGAACGACTAAACCCCGGCATGTCCCTGCCTAGCCCGTAGTTCAGCAGGCACCTCAGCCTAGCCCCAACCTCTCTCCGTGCCACACCTTCTGCCCCCTTCCCTCTCCCATTACAAGAAGTTCCAAGACACAGCATGGGAAAATAGAGAAGGTATGTGCTACGAAATCCCAGCGAAAGAAGTGTAGGAAAAGGAGGAGGGAAAGGGCTTCACACTCACCTTGTTCCAAAGGAGTTGGAGGTGAGAGGAGTGGATGAGAGAGTGAGGAGAAGGGCCCACTTTTATACCGCTCCTGCACAGCCCAAGGCCAATGGTGACTCCACGCGGGCACTAATTTTCCAACAGACTCACCTCCAAAGCAAAATATCCTACCTAATGGCACATGTTCTAGTTTTGTTTCCATCAACGCTCTCATTTCATTTCCTCATTTCTGTCATGCTTTGTCCGTTATGCAGGCTTCTTTCATGTGCCAGGATGAGAGGCCAAATGATATCCCAGGCTGAATTGTTTCGCGGCAGGCAGAAGATGAGCCCCAGGTGCTGTTGGGGTCTCGTGCAGCCAGGGAATGTTGGCTTGGGGCAGGGAAGCGCGATTGTTCGCAACTCCCTTTGCAGGAAGATGCCCAGCTCTGCCCCACACCACACACATCACCAGGCATGCTCTTCCCTTCAGGACATGCCACTTGCTTCTCTCTCTCACATCACTCCAGCAGTCACTGGCCATTGCATCTCCAAGAAAAGGCAGATGGTTTCAGCTGTCTTCCTCTCGATGCCCTTTGCTCCGGTAACGGGTGGCCATCAAATCAAGGACTGCCTGAGAAAATCCGGCCCGTACATGGCAGCTGATGCACTCCAGGGCAGGGCTGCCATAGAGGCACACCTAGACAGGCTCAAGAAATGGGCCCACAGGAGCCTCAGGCCTTCAAGAAGGAAAAATATCAAGTCCTGCACCTGGAAAGGAAGAACCTCTTGCATCAGTATGGACTGGGGACTGAACTACCGTATGGTCCTAGAGCCCTTGAACCTCCTCTGGGTAGATCTGCCCCCCAGGGCAGGGTCAGCGATGGAGAGATGCTTGGAGGGTGAAAGGGAATGGGTGCACAGGCCTCACCTACCTGGACAAAGAGACCGGGCCGTGGTGAGGACCTGTCCTGAATGCTCTGCAGAGGAAAAGAAAGGCTTGCAGAAAGCAGCTCCCCACCAGCCGGGACTCACCATCCCTGGGTCCCAGGCGATACATCTTCTCCCGGCACTGGGGCTTCACCGTGCCTCCTTTCCCATGCCCCAAGGGACTCGTCAGCTTGGAGCACAACCCAGCACCATGGCAGAGGCCAGGAAATTTCCCCCAACTCCACAGCAAGCAAGGCCTGACAGGACCCTGAAGTGCCACGTGCCTGAGGATGCTCAGGGAGGGGAGGGGATCAGAGTGGCCCTGTGTTCAAAAACAGCTCTCAGTCTACATCAAAAAGGTGATGCACTTCCCTGCCCTGCAGGCATGAAGGCAGCTGGGACACGTCCCAGGAGGGCAAGGGAAAGCCTTTAGCAGGCAAGCTTCCTGGGACAGACTCTCCCTACCCATGGCGAGTCACACTCTAATTGTGGATTGGCCGTGTGTCAGCCTTTTGGTGTGACGACAAGCCAGGAGTGCGTGCTCTCTGCAGGCCCTTCTCCCACGCAGGGCTGCGTTCCCCTGCAGCCAGGGCAAGCTGCATCCTAGCCCCAGGAAAACCATATCCAAGCACTGAGCTGTACCCAAGCACACCTCCAGCAAGCCCTAATGGCCACTGCTCTCAGCACGACCTTCTTGCCGGCACTCCCACAGCTCGCGGGGCTCGCAGGACAGTCAGTGTGTTTGGAAAAGTGGCCAGGCCATTGTGTCTCTTGCTGGTCAGGGTCCAAAGTGTGAGGCCAAAGTGCATGGTGGTGTGAGGAGAGTGGGAGGAACAAGGCGCTGTCCCGAGCCCTAACACACCGCTCAGGTGGTGAGGAAGAACCCAAGTCCATGGGGCTCCACTTGGGGCTTTCCTTCTGCCCTTTCTGATGTGTTCCTGCATTGGGAAATCCTTGCGCTTCTCATCCCGGTTCTTGAAAGGAGCCTCCGTGGTCTACTGGGCATGTCAGAAATGGGGAAATGAAACAGCAGTGCTGACAGTAACCAAAACACAACCTGTGCCATTAGGTAGGACATTTTGCTTTGGAGGTGAGTCTATTGGAAAATTACTGCCCGCATGAAATGACTGTGCACCTGGGGCAGTGCAGGAGCTGTATAAAAGCAGGCCCTTCTCTTCTCTGTAATCCACTCCTCTCCACCTCCGTCTCCTTTGGAACAAGGTGAGTCTGGAGCTCTTTCTTCTCCTTCTACTCCTCTGGGATTTCTCAGCCCACACGTGCCCCTTTATTCAATGCAGGGTCTTAGAACTGATTGCCGTGGGAGAGGGAAGGCAGCAGAAGGTGTGCCACAGAGAGACGATGGGTCTTGGTTGAGGCGTCTCCTTAGATTTGGGGAGATGGGCATCTCCCTGGGCTTGGTCACCTTTAGCAGGGCTCTTCTGTGGGAAAGGAGAAGCCTGTGGACCACTCCACTCAGCCTACAGCTCTCACCTCCGGTTCAGGCCTTGGGTCCCTTGTGGTGGGGTGACAGACTGCTCCTCACCCATCTCTCCCGGTCTGCTTCCCCCCTGCCCTCTCTCCCAGGGTTTCATCTTTGTGGCGTGACAGGCTGCTCTTCCGCCACCCTTCTGGCATAGTTTGCGTCTGCCCTCTCTCCCAGGTGCACCTCCAGCCCCAAGACATGTCCTGCTACAGCCCGTGCCTGCCATGCCAGCCCTGCCAGCCCTGCGGCCCGACCCCACTGGCCAACAGCTGCAATGAGCCCTGTGTCAGGCAGTGCCAGGACTCCACCGTCGTCATCCAGCCCTCCCCCGTGGTGGTGACCCTGCCCGGACCCATCCTCAGCTCCTTCCCACAGAGCACCGCCGTTGGAAACTCCACCTCCGCTGCCGTTGGCAGCGTCCTCAGCTCTGCGGGAGTGCCCATCTCCTCCGGGGGCTTTGGCCTCTCCGGCCTCTCTGGCTTGGGCAGCCGCCCCTGCGGCACAAGGTGCCTCCCCTGCTAAAGCTGCTGGCGATGGCCCTGGGAAGGTCCCCAGGGACCCAGACTGGTACCAGGCTGGGGTATCAGACTGGAGACGGAGCATTGTGCTCTTCCTTTCAGAAGGGCTGAGCAACCCCAACACCCCTTGCATTAGGACGGGGCCAGCCTGGGCTCTCGGAAAGCACGGCCCATGCCTGCCTTTCCCCTCTTCCACTCTCTCCTTTGCCTCCCGTCTCCTTGTTCTCTTGTGCTGCCCTGGGCTGTGAGCCCCACAGAGCCAGCCTAGGCAGGACCTGCTGGCCCTGCCCCCTCTCTGGGACAGGCAGATCGACACCTTGTGGGGCCTCGGACACAGACCCTTGTGCTTTCTATACTTGGGCCTCCACTCGGTTTGACCTCATCTCCTTCTTCTAACCCAATAAACGTCCGCTGCATCCCAGTCCACGCCTTTGTGTCGTCCTTTTCTCTGCAGCACTCTCCCAAGATTCACAGGGAGAGGGATGCTGCTAAGGGGTGGTCTGGGGAGGGAGTCGTAGGAGAAGGTTGTTCAGTGACTCTTAACATAGGATTGCTTTGACTGTCCTGGGTCGTGCATTTTGTGACACTCTGCTTTCTAATCTTCTCTACCAATCCGGGGCTGGATTGAATGACCCAATACATTTCAGCGGCCGTAGTTACTCAAGTGATTTTAGGTCTTCTACCACGGCTTCTCTTCTCCATGCTGAGGAAGCGCCTTGCCCTCAGCCTCTCCTTCCCAAGCAAATGGCTTCACCAAAGGCAAATCCTGCCTGACAAATTTGGTGGCCTTCTGTGATGTTGCCACAGCACTGGTAGATAAGCAGAGAGCAACCAACGTCATCTACCTGGACTTGTGCAAAGCGTTTGACACTGTCCCGCACGACATCCTGGTCTCTAAATGGTAAAGGCATGGATTTGATGGATGGACCACTCGGTGGATAAGGAACTGGCTAGACGGCCGCACTCAAAGAGCTGCAGGCAGATGAATACCTGGTGGGATTTCCACCACAGCCACGGGGCACAGACCCCTTTCTGCCCCTGTTGCTCCCTGCACTGGGGCCTCCACTCATATCGACCTCATTTCCCTCTCTTGACTCAATAAAGTTTGGCTGCCTCCCAGCCCATGCCTCTGTGCCATCCTTTTCCCTGCAGACGCTTTCCCAACATGCCCAGGGAAAGAGACGTTGCTCAGGAGTGGTTTTGGCTGGGGGTATTGGCGATGGTTGGGCAGCGAGCGTCAACACGGGTTTGCGTTGAGTATGCTTAGTCGTGAATTGGGTGTACCCTCTGGTTGCTAAACTTCTCTGCCTAGACGGGGTATATCAGGATAGAGTTACTCAATGTAGTTCAGTCACAACCATCGCTTTGTTGTGTACACCTTTTCTTTTTCCTTGCTACACTCAACACTGTACACGCAAGCAGTGAGGAGAAGAAGGAATGAATTGTGTTATTGACAAGGCAGAGGCAATACCTTCACAGGTAAGCCTAGGAGAACCTGTCTTAAATAAAAGCATTGAGGTTTAGAGTTGCGGGCTGAGGAGAAAACCACGTGGAAGATAAAAGCAAGAGAACAGTAAGGAACATATTGTCATGGCACCTTTGGGAAAACATTTGTCCCAACAGCTGGAGTCCTTAGGTCTTGTGCCTTCTAGCTGGTGCAGAGATGCTTTTTGCAATCTTTTGTTTCCTTTCACGGAGCGTTCCGAAGAGTTCCTGCACACTGCCTGTCTCCTTGGCCAGGAAGCTGAGCCCTTCCTTCTCATTGATGGCCCTATCCCTCGTGGGCAGAGGCACAAAAAGGTGGTCCTGGGACCATCAGATCATGGCATAGCTTGGAAAGGACCTCTAGAGGGCTTCGGGCCCAACCCCTTGCTCCAAGCTCAGTCAGCCACGAGTGTCCAAGGACGGTTACCGCACAACCTTCCCAGGCAACCTGTCCTACTGTTGGACTCTCCACTTGGTGAAAACCATTTTCCTCTTATCGAGTGCTAACCTCTCATCTTGCAACATGAGCCCATTGTCTCTAGTCCTCCAACCACGCACCGCTTGAGTGTTGAGCCTGGATCTGTCTTCTGGGGGACCTCACCATAGCTACTCCAAAGCTGCTCTTAGGTCTTGCACCAAAGCCTTCTCTTCACACTCAGCAAGCCCTGTGCCCTGTTTCTCCTCCCCAGGGAAGTGCTCCAGCTCCTCACTGTCCTGGACACCCTCTGCTGAACCCACCGCACTCGGTCAAGTTCTTTCTTGTATTATATCATTCTGGAATTAGAGCACTGTTCTGATGCCATCAGTTGACTGCTGAGCAGAGTGGGATTGTCACTACCCCATAGCTCGTAGCTCATGTCCTGTTCATATTGGCCAGGATGTTGACGACAGTCCTCGGTGTCCAGAGCGGTGCTGAGAGACGCATGTGTTTTGATAGGGTTACCGCAAAAGCACCTTTTCCTGGCCCTGCCTTTGGGCTGTTGCTTGTCATGGACTGAAGGATTCCCTCTTGTGGGGAGACAGGGCTGGTGGCTACCAAGCCAGCTGCCATTCAAGGCTCTGGGTGGACATGTGTCATCTTACCCAGCGCTCTGCTGCAGCAGCTCAGCAGCTCCCCTTCCGCAGCTGCAAGCCTCTCTGCAGCCTTTGCTGCTGGTCACCACATTGCTTTGGAGAGCTCCTGGACAGCCCTTTGAGACACTCAGTCCACTCCTGCTGCCTCTCTTCCGGCCCTGAGTCTCTCCCTGCTCCTTTTCCCCAGACACATTCCCAGGAATCCCTGGGCACAGACAGGGAAGGAGCAGGGCAAGAACCACATGTGCATTTGTCTGGTGTATTGACCATGGCAAGCATGAAGCACCCGCCAGCTGTTCTCTCAATGTGCTGTCCAAGTGGGATGGGGTAGGATTGCAGGAGTGAGAGAGTGAAACACTCTGGGGTTGAGATCAGGACAGTTTAAAAGGGGAAGGGAAAAAAGAGGAAAATACAACGGATACAAGGCAATCAGCCACCACCGAGCACCAGCAGAGCAATGCCCAGGCATTCTACAAGAAAAGCTGCTTGGAAAGACTGTCCACAGTCTCTCAGTTAAAAATCATTGTCTTAACAACCACTGCACAACCATCCCCAACAACCCCTTCCCAGAACCACCCGAGGAACACCCCTCTCCCTGGGCATCTTGGGAGAGTATCTGCAGGGGAAAGGATGACACAGAGGCCAGAGCTGGGATGCAGAAGAATTTTAATTAGTTAAAAAGGGGAAACAATGTCACTCTGAGTGGACGTCCCAGTGCAGGGAGTAACAAGAGCAGAAAAGAGACTGTGCCCCACGGTTTTGGCAGAGCTCCCACCAGGTGTCCAGCCTGCCCAGAGAGGGAGCAGGACCAGCAGGTCTTCCCTTGGCTGGCTCTGTGGGGCTCACAGCCCAGGGCAGCACAAGAGAACAAGGAGACGGGAGGCAAAGGAGAGAGTGGAAGAGGGGAAAGGCAGGCATGGGCCGTGCTTTCTGAGAGCCCAGGCTGGCCCTGTCCTTTTTGCAAGGGTTGCTGGGGTTGCTCAGACCCGCTGAAAGCAGCAGCACAATGTTCTGTCCCCACTCTGGTACCATCTTCTGGTTCCCTGGGAACATTCCCCAGGGCCATCGCCAGCAGCTTTAGCAGGGGGGGCACCTCCTGCCACAGTAGCGGCTGCCCAAGCCAGAGAGGCCGGAGAGGCCAAAGCCCCCCGAGGAGATGGGCACTCCCGCAGAGCTGAGGATGCTGCCAACGGCAGCGGAGGTGGTGGATCCCACGGCAGTGTTCTGAGGGAAGGAGCTGAGGATGGGGCCGGGCAGGGTCACCACCACGGGGGAGGGCTCGATGACGACGGTGGAGTCCTGGCACTGCCTGACACAGGGCTCATTGCAGCTGTTGGCCAGCGGGGTGGGGCCGCAGGGCTGGCATGGCAGGCACGGGCTGTAGCAGGACATGTCTTGGGGCTGGAGGTGCAGCTGGAAGAGAGGGAAGTGAGGAGAACCCTGTCACCCCACATGCTGGGTGGAGAGCTGGAGTTTCTGTAGGGAGACCTACAGGCTTCTCCTTCCCCTCAGACCAAAAGTTCCCCGCCAAGAATGACCAAGCCTAGGAAGGTCCACACCAGCCCATAGCTCAGGAGACACCTCAGCCAAGACCCATTCTCTCTCCATGCTGGACCTTCTCCCTCCTTCCTACTTCTATTAAAAGGATCCCCAAGCCCTGCTGTGGCATGATGGAGGAGGCATTGCTGAGGTATCCATGGGTGTGAGACCGCAGACTGGGGAAGGATGAGAAGCAGAAAGGGCTGCACACTCACCTGTTTCCCAAGGAGAGCAAGGCAAGGGAAGTGAATGAGAGAATAAGGCTTTGGGTTTACTTTTATACTGCTCCTGCACCACCCCAGACCCTAAGGCTGTCTCTGCACGGGCTGTAATTTTCCAACAGACTCATCTTAAATGGAGAATACCCTTTCTAATCACACAGCTTGTAATTTGGTTTCCTTTATTTCCTCCTTTTCATTTCCTCATTTCTGAAATGCCCTTTGTGCCAGAGACGCTCCCGTCAAATGCTGGAATGAGAGGCCCATGGACCTCCAGGCATGAAGACAACAGTGCTGAGGACAGAACTCAAGTGCCAAAGAGGTCCCATGCAGGCAGGGGACACTAACCTGAGGCACCTTGGTGGGTTCATTTGCAACTCTTTTTTCAGGAAGGGTCCCAGGTACTCAAAGTGTTGCAGTCCTCAGCTATACACCCACAGGTTCCCATGCAGTAGGACTTGTTCTGTCCTTCTCTCTCCCTCTACCCCAGCTCACTCTGATTGTCACTGACAGTCACTCCTCAGGCTGGTGGGCTGTGCTTCTGGTTTCAGCTCTCTATCTCCTTATACTGCTTGGTATGAGGAGAAATTTTCCCCCTTTCTTGGCCTCCTCTCCTCTCTGCCGTCTCTGTAGATGTGCAACCCAGCCTAGGACATCTAGGTGGCTGTCGCACCCAGAAGTGACAGGATTCCCACTTCCATATGTCAAGGACTTGATAAAACATCTTGGGAATTGAATCAGCAGAGTGAGAGCCTGCCTACTGGAGCCTCTCAGCAGCCCAAAGCCAATTCTTCTGACCTTTGTCCAGGTGAAGGGGATGTGGGCAGAAACGTGCCCAGAAGTGTTCAGAGGACACGGAGGAATGGGGCAAGAGGGAATTCAGTCACAGGTAGAGAATTCGTCTCTGCTCTCGCACACCCCATTCCCCACCCGCAAGCGCCACTGTGCAGTGATTACAGACGTGGAAAGTCTGGCTGGAAGAGAAGAAGAAGGGTTTGGAGCGGAACAGCCCAAGCTGAAACGCAAAGGAGAAGTTTCTTGCAGAAGCAGTTCTCAATAGGGAGAGCATTTCCCCCTCTCCTGCAGTGCCCTTCCTTTCACTGCCAACAGTCTCTGAGGGAAAGAGTTCCTCTCCTGACGGTCCTCATAGGATAGCAGCAGTGTTTGGGGATTGTGGCCATGAATCAGACAATCCTTCCCTCCCAGGCAGTTCCTGGTGAAATAGGATTCCAGTGTGGGACATAAAAGCTCTGTGTGGCTGAAGACCAAATGAGTTGTCAGCTGTCTGTCTCTCCCTTTGCAGCCTAGACAGTCTGCCCCTCCTCTCTCAAAGCACAGTGACACTAGATCATCTGTCCTCGTTTTTGGTAAGGTCTCAGCCTCTGCCTGACTCAGTGTCAGGTCAATTATCTGCAAAGGTGCCCACGGCTTTCTCTTGGACACGAGGGGCCTGTGTCCCATCCCGGACACTGTTAACACTGCAACAGAAGCAGATTCACTTGGGAGTGTCCTTCATGAGGTGGGTAGGATTTCCTGGCCTTTCTCGCCGTACATAAAGTTAACTCCATTGTTTTGAACTCCTTAACACCAGGAGGAGAAGATGAATTCTGACCTAGAGAGGCAGGGAGTGGTGACTACAGTCATGCTAAGACACTTTGAATGTTGATACACTGAATTAAACTGAGTTTCCAAACTGGTGTGAAACTGTCCTTGCTAGGCTCCGAAATCTGCAGTACCAGACTGTGAGCTTTGGAGGAGCAAGAAAAAGAGAGCTCAGGAGACAGGGGTTGTGTTTCAGTGCAGGCGCCCAGGGCAGGTCCCTGCCAGGTCCATGCCATTGCTGTTTGGCTGCCATTGGGCTCCTTTTGGCCTGTGGAACCAGCTGCTCTGTGGTGCTCGTGTACAGCAGGGTGAGAGTGCCATGACCAGCACATCCCCTGAGGAGGAGAAGTACGCAAGGACACATGGACTGGTGCTCATGCACACCTGTGTGTACGCACACATCTAAGCATGCATATATATCCAGACTTTATGGAAAATAAATTCTTTTGTTACAAGAATGAATACAGCCACACAAGTGAGAAAATATATATGCATGCATATATGTGAAATTACACAGATGTCATTTGCACAGAAATTGGACAGAGAAATAACTCTGATATGCTGAAGGTGTTGGCTGGAGACCCCAAGAGATTGCTCAGAGAGGGGAAATGGCAAAACAAACTGACAGATTTGTCGTAAAAGCAAGAGCATCAGGAAGAGGTGAGCTAAAATGAGCAGTGCAGCCCACCCACTGGAAAG
The DNA here is from genome assembly GCF_963924245.1 of Chroicocephalus ridibundus. Lineage (NCBI taxonomy): Eukaryota > Metazoa > Chordata > Aves > Charadriiformes > Laridae > Chroicocephalus > Chroicocephalus ridibundus. The sequence goes on along the minus strand of NC_086300.1, from coordinate 7,434,154 downwards.
TAGACCGGTGACCATCGGAGCATGCTGGACTCCTTATTTTGAACAGGGCAACAAACAACCCGACAGGAGAATCTCAAGCTCTTGTTACTTGCCTCTACTGGATCTACCCAGCAACTGGGTCACATCTTCAGCCTGCAATGATGGATTCCTGACCTGAAAATCCTTGGGTCTCTCATCTCAGCACTTGAAAGGAGACTCAAAGGGGCATGGCCATGGCATAAATCAAAATATGAAAGCACTGAACTGTGGAAAACCAAAACAGAGCCTGTGCCATTGGCTGGGATGACTTCAATTAGAGAGTCTGTTGGAAAATTACTGCCTGTATATAGCATGACTGCGCACCTGAGGCGGTGCTGGGGCAGTATAAAAGCCAGCCCAAGTACCCAGTCCTTTATCCACTTCTCTTACCTCTTTCTCCTTGAGGATCAGGTGAGTCTGAAGCCCCTTCTCTTTCTTTCTCTCCTCCTCTGAGCAGCATTCAGCTCCTCACCCAGCATGTGCCTCGGCTCCCTCATGGTGGGGTGACTGCGTGTTCCTCACCCACCCCTCACACTCTGCTTTCTCCTGCCCTCTCTCCCAGGCGCACCTCCAGCCCCAAGACATGTCCTGCTACAGCCCATGCCTGCCATGCCAGCCCTGTGGCCCCACCCCGCTGGCCAACAGCTGCAATGAGCCCTGTGTCAGGCAGTGCCAGGACTCCACCGTCGTCATTGAACCCCCTCCTGTGGTGGTGACCCTGCCCGGCCCCATCCTCAGCTCCTTCCCGCAGAACACTGCCGTGGGATCCTCCACCTCCGCTGCCGTTGGCAGCATCCTCAGCTCTGAGGGAGTGCCCATCTCCTCTGGGGGCTTTGGCCTCTCTGGTCTCTCTGGCTTGGGCAGCCGCTACTGTGGCAGGAGGTGCCCCCCCTGCTAAAGCTGCTGGCGATGGCCCTGGGGAATGTTCCCAGGGAACCAGAAGATGGTACCAGAGTGGGGACAGAACATTGTGCTGCTGCTTTCAGCGGGTCTGAGCAACCCCAGCAACCCTTGCAAAAAGGACAGGGCCAGCCTGGGCTCTCAGAAAGCACGGCCCATGCCTGCCTTTCCCCTCTTCCACTCTCCCCTTTGTCTCCCGTCTCCTTGTTCTCTTGTGCTGCCCTGGGCTGTGAGCCCCACAGAGCCAGCCTAGGGAAGACCTGCTGGCCCTGCTCCCTCTCTGGGACAGGCAGATGGACGCTTGACAGGATCTCCACCACAGCCATCGAACCCTGGCGCTCCCTGCACCGCAGCCTCCACTCAGAGCAACCTTGTTTCCCTCTTTTGACTCAATAAAATTCTGATGCATCCCAGCCCCTGCCTTTGTGTTGTCCTTTCCTGTGCAGATGCTCTGCCAAGACACTGAAGAACAAAGATGTTGTTCAGGGGTGGTTCTGGGATGGGGGTTGTTGGGGATGGTTGCTCAGTGGTTGTTAACACAATGATTGTTAACTGTCACTGCATGGTCCTTCCCTCTGTGGACACTCCAGACCCACACAGTCAGGAAGGAGGGCGTTTCTATGGGGAAGTTAGGGGTGCATGGGGCACAGGGAGAGTCTTCACCATTCCCAAAGGAGGGGAGGGTGGGATACAGTGCAGTGGGCCCCCCTCAAGCACTGTCACTTGCAGGTGAGGAGGCATCCATGACTCCTTCAAAGCCCCTGGCCATCAGGCACAGCTTTGTTGAGCCTCTGCCCAGAAATGCCCTCTTGGCCTCAGTGCACACGCTGGGGAAGGGATGAGTGGCCACTCCCAAGCTTGGTTGAGAAGCCTGGTCTGTGGAAGGCCCTGGCAGGGCAGCAGCCCCACAAGGTCTTGAGAAGGGGAGGAATGGGAGTTCCTCTTGCTCTGGATGCCACTGCGCTGGAGGGGAAAGGCTCAGGTAGAAAATGGCCCCAGAGGACAGCAAGAGTGAGAATGAGGTGAACAGGCTCACGGTGCACATCGTCCTACTTCCACCTGTGCTGTGGGTTTCCTGGGGAAAGTTTCTGGAGAGACACTGAGGGCAAGGAGAGGCAGAGGGTTGTGGCCAATCATTTTTTAAGGGAAGTCCAGAAGGTCTCCAAATCAGTGCTGTCACCAGCAGGAAAGACTGCGTAGAGAGTTGCAGCTGAGGAAGGGGAGCTGCTGAACAGCCTCAGGACATTCCTGAACGTGATGATGCAGGAGCTCCCAGAGCCCTAACTGGCAGTTGGCTTCGTAGCAGAGACACTGCCAGATTTCTCCACACACATCTTCCAGCCCCTTGCAAGCAAAAGCTCAAACACGAGTCAGGAAAATATGTTCTGCTGGAGAACTCCATCACTATAAACATGTCCCCCACTGGAAAGATCTTCCGGCTGTGAGCAGATGCTAATCAGTCTAAGGGAACAGACACATATGGCTCAGCTTCCTTGCCAAAGAGGCTGGCCGTGTTCATGACGTCTCTTGAATTCACACCACCACGTACCCCTGAATTTGTGAGAGTCTTTTCACTACCCGCATGGTTGGAGAGCAGCACATAGTATTCTGCGTTTCAAGGCTTGTCAGGACAGACTGTCAGCAAATAAGTGAGGAGCTGTTTTCCCTTCTGCCTGCCTTTTCTTCAAGAAAAAGAAGAGGTGAAGATCAAATGTGGAACCAAGAAAGCAGAAGTCAAGGCAAGATGTATTGCTGCTCAGGATGAGTTTTGCAAAAGTCCTGCGTTCTCTGTCACCGAGTGACCTGTAACTGTAAAGAGACAGTTTCCTGTCAGAAGTTCTCCCAGTCGCTTTGAGAAGGGAGCATAGCCCATCCTTGTATCAGCAATGGCTGCTTTAGATTCTGCAGCCCAACAGACAGCTCAGGACAGGCATCGAGTCGTAGAATCATAGAATCATTTTGGTTGGACGAGACCTTTCAGATCTTCAAGTTCAACCATTAACCCAGCACTGCCAAGTTACCACTAGCATCCAAGACACATGTCAATCATTCCCTGATTGGGGAACATTTGGAAATGGGGATAAAAAGGGTCACTCCTGCGTGTAAACCCTTGGGTTTACATAATGGTCAGAACTGTTTTATGATTTGCATTAGTGCAGATGAGAAATACACCACTGCAAGATCACGTATGCAGGGAGACATCTCATTCCTTTGGCAGATTTAGTCCATCTTAGGCTCCTGGAAATGGTTAAGATTTTACATATTTTTGCAGATAAAAGGACAGGAAGAGGAAAGCCTCTCTGTGCTTGAAAATGTCTGTTATTAATATTTCCATTTAAAAGAAGCCTACACTGTTCTCCTGATCTACTGTTATGATTCTATAAGCACACTATCTCTTGTACCTTAGGATTATTCTGCTGTTGTTACTACCAGAGAGCATTGGTAAAGTCTTCAGTTACCTCCTGGAATTAAACTAGGCAAGGCAGGACCTACTGACAGAAAACCTTGTCCAGTGACTTCTAACTAAAACAGTAGGAAACCATCTAGTATATCTTCTTCCCCTCAAGGAAATCAGGGGATTGAAGGTCAGTTCCTTTTGCTCACATCCAAGATGCTGAGGGGACTGGAACACCTCTCTTATGAAGAAAGGCTGAGGGATTTGGGTCTCTTCAGTCTGGAAAAAAGACGACCGAGGGGGGATCGTATCAACACTTATAAATACTTAAAGGGTGGGTGTCAGGAGGATGGGGCCAGGCTCTTTTCAGTGGAGCCCAGTGACAGGACAAGGGGTAATGGGCACAAACTTGATCATAGGAAGTTCCACCTAAACATGAGGAGGAACTTCTTTACTTAGGCTATACAGAGTTAGGAACTTTCTTTACTTAGGTTATACAGAGAGAAAATTAGGAAGGCAAAAGCCCAGCTGGAGCTCAACTTGGCCACTAACATTAAGGACAACAAAAAAAGCTTTTATAAATACATCAACAAAAAGGCCAGGGAGAATCTCCATCCCTTACTGGATGCAGGGGGGAAAGTTGCAACCAAGGACGAGGAGAAGGCTGAGACACTTAATGCCTTCTTTGCCTCCATCGTCAATAGTCAGACCAGCTATCCCCAGGGTGCTCAGCCTCCTGAGCTGGAAGATAAGGATGAAGAGCAGAACAAGCCACCCATAATCCAGGAGGAAGTAGTCAATGATCTGCTTCTGCACCTAGACACACACAAGTCTATGGGGCCGGATGGGATTCACCCAAGAGTACTCAGGGAGCTGGCGGGAGAGCTCACCAAGCCCGTCTCCATCATTTATCAACAATCCTGGTCAACAGGGCAGGTACCAGATGACTGGAGGGTGGCTAATGTGACACCCAACTACAAGAAGTGTCGGAAGGACGATCCGGGGAACTACAGGCCTGTCAGCCTGACCTCGGTACCAGGGAAGATCATGGAGAGGATCATCTTGAGTGAGCTCTCACGGTAAGTGCAGGGCAGCCAAGGGATCAGGGCCAGCCAGCATGGGTTTAGGAAAGGGAGGTCCTGCTTAACCAACCTGATCTCTTTCTATGACCATGTGACCTGCCTTCTGGATGCAGGGAAGGCTGTGGACGTTGTCTGTCTGGACTTTGGTAAGGCCTTTGACACCGTCCCCCACAGCATTCTCCTGGAGAAGCTGGCGAATCATGGCACAGACAAGTGTACTCTTCACTGGGTTAAAAACTGGCTGGATGGCCATGCCCAGAGAGTTGTGATTAATGGGGCGAAATCCTCTTGGTGGCCGGTCACCAGTGGTGTCCCTCAGGGCTCAGTTTTGGGGCCAGTTTTGTTTAATTTCTTTATCGATGATCTGGATGAGGGGATTGAGTGCACCCTCAGTAAGTTTGCAGATGACACCAAACTAGGTGGGAGTGTTGATCTGCTTGAGGGTAGGAAGGCTCTACAGAGGGACCTGGACAGGCTGGATCGATGGGCCAAGGCCAACCGTATGAGGGTTAATAAGGCCAAGTGCCGGGTCCTGCATTTCGGTCACAACAACCCCAAGCAACGCTACAGGTTTGGCGAAGAGTGGCTGGAAAGCTGCCCAGCAGAAAAGGACCTGGGGGTGCTGATGGATGGCCAGCTTAACATGAGCCAGCAGTGTGCCCAGGTGGCCAAGAAGGCCAACAGCATTCCGGCTTGTATCAGGAATAGCGTGGCCAGCAGGAGCAGGGAAGTGATGGTGCCTCTGCACTGGGCACTGGTGAGGCCTCACCTCGAGTGCTGTGGTCAGTTCTGGGCCCCTCTGTACAAGAGGGACATTGAGGTGCTGGAGCGTGTCCAGAGGAGAGCTACCAGGCTGGTGAGGGGTCTGGAGACCAGGGCATATGAGGAGAGGCTGAGGGAGCTGGGCATGTTTAGCTTGGAGAAGAGGAGGCTGAGGGGAGACCTCATTGCCCTCTACAACTCCCTGAAAGGAGGGTGGAGAGAGGTGGGTGTTGGCCTCTTCTCTCAAGTAAATAATGACAGGACCAGAGGAAATGGTCTGAAGCTGTGGCAGGGGAGGTTTACGTTAGATATTAGAAGGAATTAATTTACTGAAAGAGTGGTCAGGCACTGGAACAGCCTGCCCAGGGAGGGGGTTGAGTCACCATCCCTAGAGGTGTTTAAGAAAAGTCTAGATGTGGCACTTCAGGGCATGCTCTAGTGGCAGAGATTGTAGGTTGTTTGGTTGGACTCGATGATCTTAAAGGTCCTTTCCAACCATGAAGATTCCATACTTTGAGAGTGGCAGAGCCCTGGCACAGGCTGCCCAGAGAGGTGGGGGAATCTCCAACTCTGGAGACATTCAAAACCTGCCCGGATGCGTTCCTGTGTAACCTGCTCTGGGTGACCCTGCTCTGGCAGGGGGGTTGGACGGGATGATCTCCAGAGGTCCCTTCCAACCCTATGATTCTATGATTCTAGGATTGTAGACTCCTCATTTGTAGTCAGTTCCAAGAAAGGGCTATTGCCTTGAGGAGACGTGGGCTGTGAGCATATATTGTCCAGGGAGGATAGAAGTAGAGGCAGAATGATGGAGGACAAGAGAATGTTTTCAGCTTCACAGCAAATTGTTCCCAAAATCTAATTCAGAGGGAGAAAATTAAAAAGCATTGTTTTCTTTGCAGAAAAGCAACCTAGGTTCTAAATCAGAAGCCATCCATCCTCCCACCCCTTACCTGTCTCACTACAGAGAAAACCTGTTCAGCTGCAACAGGTTTAATTCCCTTTAGAGGGAGTGGGGATGTACAGGAGGACATACCAATGCAAAGCAAGTTTTGTAAGAAAATGCTGGCCGTGCTTGTATGTTGGTGCAGCACACGGCAGAGCAGTGATCATGAATATCACTGTCATGGATATATAATCTTACGGCATGATGAATGCCAGGAGGACTATGAAGTAAAAACATTCCGTGTGTGTGACTTGCCCAGCAGTGCAAGCACAAGTCGACTTTTTCTCTAGGGTCTGTAATCTCTGGGTTTGCCCTTTGTCCCAAAGTGTTTCTACCTGACCAGAGTAGCTGTGTCCCCCTAACTTGGCATCTACAGCAGATTTGCTGCAGTCAGAGAACAGGGTAGAGGAGTTTGCTTTCTCATGGACAGACAAATGGAAGATGAAAAGGCGTCTCAGCAATGCAAGCCCAGAGGGGACAGTCAGCCAGAAAGTAAACAATGGCTTCAGTGGACCTTAGGCACATCAGGACAGCAGTGACTCACCCTCAGCAGGGACTGGAGATCCTTCAGCTCTAGGGGATGCTTACCAGGGAGGATGCTGGGGAGAGATAGTGGTAGAAGACTTTCCAGTGCCCAAGAGGAGCCAGGACGGGTTGAAATTCTCCCTCCAGCCTTGCAAATTCACATGCATAGGAAGAGAAGAGAGCTGGGGACACCCCACTGGGATCCTGGGAGACCAACCACTTGCTTGGGGCAGTGCTGAGACCCTTTGCTTGTCCAGAGCCCGTGGAGAGATTTCATAATGCCTCTGGGGAGGGTTCATTGTGTCAGAGTGGACAGCATAAGAGAGCCCGAGCCTCAGTCTAACAGCAGCCCTTTCTGTGGATATGTCTTCAGTCCATGGATCCTAAATTCACCTGAACTAGCTGCAAATGTCTCTCTGAGAGGGGCTTTCCAGCTCAGAGCCCTGCTGGAACCAGTGAAAGGTCATGGCAGAGATGCAGCCCTGGAAGACAAATTGCTTCGTGTGCAGTATCAAGGTCTGTGTGGTGGATGGGAATGGATGAGGTCCGTGCAGCTAAATTGTGATGGTCCTGACATGTTTTTACCAGGAAAATTTGCAAGGGAGCAACACACTGGTGTCTACACTGACCTCCAAAGTGCAGCAAACTCTTTTCAGATTTTGGTTGCCTCTTCTTGCCCTGGAGAAAGGGGGGACTCGAGCGAGAAGCTGAGACCATGTGTTTTCCATGCTGTGGAAAACACATCTCTTGTTCCAGACATTCAGGTTTCCTTCCCTCACCCCTGAAAGGCACTATGTAACATCAGGGCAGGGATGCCCTCACAGAGCACAGCATGTCCATGACTCTGAGGAGCTCATGAACCCCTAACCAGCCATCTTCCACACACATCCCTGCTCTCCAGGCCTGTGTGTCCCGCTCCACAGCAGCACCGGCAGCCGTGACACCTGCTCTTGAACACAGCCCACACGAGCCCGTGCCCAAGCAGAGGCTGTGCTCTAGCCACTGGGGTGCCTGGATGGGGGATCCTGCAGATGAAGGGTGGCAGTTTGCAGAATCCAAGCCCCTGCATCGCCAGCCTTCTGCTTCCAAAAAGCGTCTCTCCATCCATTTCTACATCCACTGATGTCGTGGTTTGGGCTGGACTAGCCTCTGGAATGAATAACATTTACATTTTGGTTGCAAAATGAGGCAATCATGAGGCAGAAGTGAGTGGATTTGAACCCAGTAATGCGGGGAGAGGAAGCAGCATGGATATCTGATTTCATTTGACAGTATAACCTCAGGTTTCTTCCTCCTGCGTCACATGTACCCAAAAGCAGGGTGTAAAAACATGGCCTTCATTCAAAGCTGTCTGTTTGCTCAGAGCCTTCGAAGTGGGAGACCTGTGGGAGCAGAAATCAAGCAAGGTAACCGAATTGCCTTGCTCCAAACTTGTGTAAACAGCCCGTCAGATCAGGCCACCCACGAGAGCTGCACACTGCGTGGCTCCACCATGCCCTCAGCCGCCTTCCCACTCCCTCAGCAGCAGCCTCCTGCAAGACATCCAGGGCAGGGACAGGCTCTCCATACCTTAGGAAGGGGGTCCAAGTTTTCAGTCCCCATCCTGAGCGCTGGTGGCGAGGAGGGCCCTGGCGCCAGGCCGGCCTTACTCAAAGGTTGTGGAGTGGTGGGGGGCGGTCTCTTCTCCAAAGTAACAAGTGACAGGACAAGAGGAAATGCCCTCAAGTTGTGCTAGGGGAGGTTTAGGATGGATATTAGGAGAAATTTCTTCACAGAAATGGTTATTAAATATTGGAACAGGCAGCCCAGGGAAGGGGTGGCATCACCATTCCTGGAGGTATTTAAAAGCCGGGCAGACATGGTGCTGAGGGCCATGGGTTAGTGGTGGTTTGGGCAGTGTTGGGTTGATGGTTGGACTCCATGATCATAATGGTCCCTTCCAACCTCGACGATTCTATGATTCTATGATTCTATGATTTATGAGGCGTAGTTGGCCCTGCAGCAGCCAGGCCGCCCGCAGGCCCAGGCCCGGGGAAGATGGCGCCTGAGAGAGGCCCCAGCCGCGGCGTTGCCCCGGCGACCGCCCCCCGGCGGAAGGGGCCCCGGGCGGGGAGGGGGCGGTTGCTAGGAAACAGCCGCGCAGGCGCGCGGGCGCTGAGACCACGAGGCCGCCACCGCTGGCGGAGCGGCCCCGGCCTCGATCCCGATACCCGACCTTCAGGCCTGGCGCTCCGCGGAGCCCTTCTCCGCCATGGAGCTGGAGGATGACTTCGGTGAGGCCCGGGGTGGGATTGCAGGGGGGAAGGGGAAGGGGAAGGGGAAGGGGAAGGTGTCTGCCTTCTGCTCCAGGCAGGGCCCGGCCCGGCCCGGCCCCGCCCCACGACAGCAGGCCTGGGTCAGTTTCCGTACTCTGTGCCTGAGCCGAGAAGATGAAGGCAGGCTGAGAGAGTTGGGGTTGTTGGGTACTGTGTCCAACTCTGAAGCCCTTAGCACAAGAAGGACAGGGACCTGTTGGAGCTGGTCTAGAGGAGGCCACGAAGATGATCCGAGGGCTGCAGCCCATCTGCTGTAAGGACAGTCTGAGAGAGCTGGGATTGTTCAGCCTGGAGAAGAGAAGGCTCCAGGGAGACCTTGGAGCCCCTTCCAGTCCCTAAAGGGGCTCCAGGAAAGCTGCGGGGGGCTGTTTGCAAGGGCATGTAGCCATAGGCCGGGGGGCAATGGTTTAAACTAGAGCAGGGCAGGTTTAGATCAGCCATTAGGAAGAAGTTCTTGCCACTGAGGGTGGTGAGACACTGGCCCAGGCTGCCCAGAGAGGGGGTGGAGGCCCCATCCCTGGAGACATTCAAGACCAGGCTGGATGTGGCTCTGAGCGACCTGATCTAGTTGAAGATGTCCCTGCTCACTGCAGGGGGTTGGACTAGGTGGCCTTTAGAGGTCCCTTCCAACCCAACACATTCTATGATTCTAGTGCTTTGATGAATATTTTAACTAGGCCAGTGTTATATGTGGTTACCACATCAGGCGTGCTTCTGATGTGGATGGGTTCTGGCCTTTGGGAAGTATCTGAGTAAAGTGACTTAATTTGGTTAAAGTGCTGCTCCTGCCTATAGCTGTTGGCTCAGCAGGCTCCAGATATGCATTTTTTTGATTGTTGTGGATTTGTGTTTGCATGCAATGTGGCGAGGGACGGGGATCTCATTTGCACTTGGCATTGCTGTGGTGCCACAGAGGCTTTGCTTATTGCAGCCTTGTGTTAACTGCACCTATTTACCCAATCCAGACAGCTCCTGTGATTTTTGTGTTTGCTCTTTTATGTACTGTGGTGAGGGCTTTCCTCTTCGTCTGGTACTTGTCTCTGTCTCCTTCCTTTTGCTGGTAATACACTTGGTCTGATCTTGTGTTGAGCCAGTTCACAGACAGAAACCACTTCTGATTGCTCTTCCAGGGGCAGCTGAACCAGTACAAAGCTCATCAGTCCTTCTTAATGATGAAGTCATCTTTAGTTTTCAGCTGTTCTAATGACCTAAACTGGGTAATGGAGGCAAGAGGTGCTCACAGGTGGCACAGGTGACAGCAGCAGCGCGGCACAGCTGAGATGGGAAGAAGGATTGGGTTCGTCGGTCCTTCCTTCCTTCCTACTGGTTCACAGCATGAAGTCTGCTCCGTGTGAACAGACTTATCTAGCTTACCTTATCTTATCTTATCTAGCTGACAGCCTGTGGGCTGATAGAGCTCCCTGACCTACCTCTTGAGACAACTGAGTACCAATGCATGTGTAAGAGAAGGGGATGCGATGGCGGGGGAGAGCCTAAACAGCAGCAGCCCATGCTTAGATCCGTTTAAGCTACTGTGTAATCAAATCCTAAATGTGCCAAAAGCTTCTGCAAAAATAGTGGCGGAGCAGAAAGGATGAAAGAAGCCTGGTCTGGGTCCCTGATGTGTGCCCCACAAAGAGACGCCCAGGCAGAAGAAGGGACCTGTATCTCCTCACTGCTCCTCTTGCTCACTGAGAATATGGAAATGTGTTTTTTTAATAGAGATATTAATATTTTAATATACTTTATCTAGAGATAGATAAAAAATTTATATCATGCATGCGTGGACTCATACTGCCTCACTGTTCAGTGCCTAGATTCGTAGGTGTTTTAGCTGGTTTAGTAACTCCTCAGCTCCTAAATAATTGCGTGACTTATGAAGAATTTCACTTAGAAGTCACATGCACCATGTTTGGCAGGCTACTTCCACAGAAATGAAACTACATTGTCTGGCAGTGTTTCCAGCAAAAGTAGCTGTTGATCAAAACAGATTTGGTTCAGGCTGACGATGCTCCTGAGGGCACTGGTGGGTGTGTCGTCATCCCGCTGATCCTCCTCTAACATAGCTGGGAAAGTACTGCTGGCCTCATTCACTTTGAGTAAGTGTGGTTACCTACCTGATATGGTAACTTAAAGAGTTATTATGCTCAGTGCTACTCAATATTCTCAGTCTGTTTTGACTAACATCCCAGTCACCACAAACTTCAAAATGAATTTCTTTGGTTATGCAAAACAGATGCCTGCCTTAATGAGTGGTTTCAAAATAAGAACTGGTTTAACTCCCTAAGATCACAGCCTATGTTTTTTTTTCCTGCTTTGCTGTGTTAGTGATGCTAGATCCTGTCTTTCTAACTAGTTTGTGGTTTTTTTTTCTCTCTGTTCTTCCATTTTACTAGATGATTTGGATCCAGAGAGGTTAATACAATGTCCGTATAATAAGCACCATCGAATCAGAGCCGGGCGCTTTCCCTATCACCTTGTAAAGTGTAGGAAGGTAAGCCCGATTGCCAAACAGGGCACTGAGTGGCAGTAATTCTGTATGCGTAAATATAACGCGCATGTTCTCATTCTTGTTGGCGTTTTCTGTCTGTGTGGAGTGAGTTCCTGACAAATAGCCTTGTTTAGTGTTCATTTCATATAACTTTATTATTTGATTAGTAATGGCTTCAAGCACATGTTAATTCACCAAAGACCAGTGTGGCTTTGTTGAATGGAGATACAGATTCTTTATGGTTGGGTCAGGGAGGAAGTTCTGGTCTCTTCCAGCAGCTCACATGGATGTCAGGTACAGTTGGAGCACTCAGTCCAAGTTATGTGCACCCCTTCTGGCTAGTCAGAGTAGAAATGTTGGGATGTTGCAATTCATTCTTTAAGTGCTGAAGATGCAGCTGCATGGCAAGGCTAGGGTTGTTTTTTGTTTTGTTTTACTAATAACTATTTAATGTGCGTCTGTCGGAAACTGCACATCCTGGGCTCAGCACATATAGGAGACTTTTTCCCTCTCTGCTGTCTTTTATCCAGAATTTGAATACAAATCATTTAATAGGAAGCATTCCTTCCTCGCTTCTCCTCTGTCCTCATGGTTTGTTTGTTTTCTTTAAGTCTGCCAAGTGGTAGCATCTGATTGAGCTTTGGGTTTTTGCTGAGACCTTTTGAAAACCGATTGTTCCTCTTTAAGTTTGGCAATGTGTTTTTAAAATAGTATAGCAGTGCTGTGCCATCTAGTTAAGATGCAGTTGGAGGGTGTGTGTCCTGTTATCAGTACTTATAAACAATTCCTTTTGGTGGAAGTAGTGCCTTAAAAAATATTAAGAAACAGGTAAAAGTGGTGAGAAGAGCTAAGTTGCAAGTACCTCCATCTTTCCAGCATTCAAGAGGGCTGAAATTTTACTTGTTCATCCTCTGCAAATTTTGGCCAGAACGTACGTGTGAGCCGGGTGAACAATGTTGTCAAGTAAACTTGTAACCATGTTGGTTTTGTTCTTGTGTTGCATAACTGATGACCAGACAGTTTTGACAAGCATAACTAATTAGGGAGATGAGGTGAGATAGTGATCACCACTGTCACTAGTGAGACTATCAGATGCAGTCGGTGTCTGTAAGTAATTAACAGAAGAAGGGCTCAGGGATTATTATCTGATCTACCTGAAGATGCCACTGTGTGATTATTTGCAGGGCAAGCGTCTGGGCAGAAATTGTCCTTCTTGCTTGTTTGTTTGTTGAATTCCTTTTGCAAAGCCAGCTTCCCATTGCTTTGTGCAAAATGCAGCCATGCCACGCAAACGGGGACCCTGCCGGCACAGAAAGTTGAATCCGGTTAGCATGAACTGCGTTCGTATTGCGAAGCTTCTGCTATGCAGCCAGAATAGTTTCCTCAAGCTAGATGAAGCGAATGATGGACACATGAGGACTCGGCAACCCTGGCCATGTAGACCTGGTGATGACAACTTCTGCAGTCACGTACCGGCGGTAGTGGAGGAGACGCTGTCTCGGGCAGCGTCTGTACAAGGCACTTCTGCGTCTGCCTCAGGTGCAGGTCTGACCCCTGGCCAGCAGAGCTGCACCAGTTGGAACCAGGCAGACACTGGGGCATTGCCAAAGTTGTGCTTTTCCCAATAAAGGCTGTATCGTTTGCAGGGGGTGAACTAATTTACCATAGTGAGAGCTGAGCGCTGCCAGTAGAACCTGTGTCTGTGATAAAAAGGTTTTACTTGCGTGGTAATCCTGTAGCACCAGTGTCTGCGGGTGGGATGCTGCCAGCTTATTTGATGTTTTGAAAGGTTTAAGGAATATTTGAATTGTTTAGATTTGCCTAACATCTCTCCCATACTGTTTTAAAAATAGTTTCATCTGTGCTTTAAGCCATGCAACCATATTGCCAGTATTTGCAGCAAATTGTAGGGTGTTTAGCTGAGGCTGTGTTTCATTTCAGTCAGCTCAAGGGTGGCTCACTTTCTCAGTGAATTGTGTTTTAGAGAACAGTCATGTTAGTTTCCCCTTATATTTTTAGTAAGTGTCTTAAAAATATATTGCCATTCCTTGTTTAGTCTTTTTTTTTTTTTAAAGCAACATCACAAATATCCTCATGTTTTTCCTATGGATTAGGAAGAGATAAGTGAACTTGAGAGATGGCATGTGATTTTGGTTTTCCCTTGTCTAGAGCTACCCTGAAGTTGCAAAGGAATTGGCCACGTGCCCCTTCAACGCTCGCCATCTAGTTCGTCAAGCTGACCTCAGCGATCACATAATGAAGTGCAACGACAAAGGGATCCTTGAACAAGATATAGGTAAGAGAACCCTGAGTCCTCCGAGATGTTTTTTCATCCTGGGGACTGAGGTCACCTGTTTGTCAGGATATCTCATAGAATAACCAAAAAGTGGAGGTCAAATTACTGTCTGTAGTTTTGTGTGGCACAGCAGCTTTGGGGAAACTTGAGTCTTATTTGCTTTGATTTATTGGGGAGGTTCAGGAGAATATCACAGATACTCCCGGTAAGCCTTGCACATATTTTGTTCCCAGGCTTGTTGAATAAGAAAGGTTGTACGCTAGACCGTGCGCATTGAAGAACCCCCAGCAGGAGCTGGGTTGCTTTAATGACCAGAAGGATGGGCCCTTCTTTTTGTACGGCTTTGTTGAGGCTTGACCACTGGTGCCATGTGAAAAGTTGATTTCTACCAAAGAGGTGTCTAAGCTATGCAGACCCCTGCAGGTCGTGTCCTCCAGGGCAACCTGAATAGTTCACTCCCACCAAGAGATGGGGCGATTCCTCCTCTAGGGAGCTCTGCTACTGCTCTTGCTTCCTCTGCTGTACAGTTAAGATTTCAGTCTCCCGCCCAGTGAGACAAGGTGGGAGGGGGTCTATCCAAAACGCCCAAAATATTTAGTGAGGCATCCCGTGCTATGCAGTGTCTTTTGCATCTCCTGTAGTGGCTTTTTAACTATTGCCACGCTACAATAGATAGATGGGTTTCTATGTTCTGTGGAGTTGCACTAAGGCTTGCAGTGATGCCTGTATTCCTCTGAGCCGGTTTCCTCTTCACTCGAGCATTCCTGCTGCAGAGTTCCAGGGGGCAGAGTCTTTTCCTGTTAATTGAAAAAGGTGAATTGGAAATTGCTCGATTTCAGATCAGTACCTGGCTCTTGGGTGTACCTAACCTGTTTGCACTGTGCAGGGTTTCCTCTTAAGTCAAGGGCTGTTTTACAGCTTGATCCAAAGCACTTAATGCCTCTGAAGCAGGATTGACTGCTAGTCACCGAGTTTTCTCTCTTCCTGAAGTGAATCAGTCCTGTGGCTTCCAGAGAGATCAGATGAATGCTGTGAGCACATGGCAGGCACCTCCGTGCGAGGAAGACTGGGAATCAGGTGAGGAACTTCCCCATCTGCCACACTCTGCCTTTAGGATACCTTGCTTATGTTTATTCCTGAAACCATGCATCTCTCCACCTTGCAGGCTTTTGTTGGTATAGGGAACTATTCAACATGCCTGCCGTAATTGGTACGGAGATATATTTCCAAGCATCTGCTCCTTCCCACGTAAGCTTTTGTACTTAGTGCGCAGTGATGACAATGGGAACACCATAACTTTTTATGTTGCTCAGTTAAATCTTAGTGAAGCAAAGACATTCATCATTAGATCAACTTTTAGTCTGTCTGGAACATGTAGAAATACGACAGAGAGATTCCTGTTCTCATGGTGGTTGCTGGAGTTTTAGTTCTGAGCCACAACATCTGTTTCCTTTTGCAGAGTCGTCGGAGCAGTCAGATTCTCCTTTTATTTGGGGCATGACCAATTCTGGCGTAAACAGGTAGTGAATGCAAGTTTTATTCCTTACAACAATGTCTTGTATAGAGGAATATTGCAGCCTACTCCTAACTCGGCCTTGATGGCTGGACATGAGCTGGCTTTGCTGCTGTACAAACGCTGGGAGGAGAGATACTGATTAACAGTGAACGTTCTTAGAGTGTTGGCTCGGTGTTACTCGCTTTCTCATATGACTGGCCTGTACAAGAGAAGGAAGCCCTTAGGAACACAGATACTCTGTGCTCTTGTATGCACGTGGCAGGGTGCTCTTCCTGCCCATGGCGTATGTTCGGTTCCTGCTGGATGTCTGGTCAGTGTGCAGGGGAGCAAGGTGCAGAGCTGTTATGCTGACTTTCGAAACGTGGCCAGGTGCCTCCCTCTGGAGCCTTTTCAAACAGTTACTGAGCTTCTGTTGAGCTAATGTTTAGCTAGCAGTCCCTTGGGACCTCCTGCCGCCTCAGACTTGGCAGATGTGCAGGCATTAGGGCCCTGTGTTAGGAGAAATCCCCCCCTCTTGCCCTTTGCAAAGCATAAGCACGATTTGGGGGAGTGAGGAGCTTAATGGCCAGCTGCAAACTGGATGGAGCTGCCTTGACTTGTTTCATTGATCTGACAGTGGATCGTGACTGCACGCTGTGTGCAACATGTGATGGTACCACTGGAGTTGCCAGAGCGTGTTTTAAGGTTCATCTAAGCCCATATGCAGCAACAGTCCTGCACCTGACAGCTCTGTAGTTCTGTATGAGCTCAACTGTAATAAACATCTCCTTCCATAACAACAACGACATCTGGTTTCACTTGTTATGCGTTTTGGAAAACTTTCTAATGTTTAGGGTGTTTATAACTCTTCTAAGCACCACCACCTACGAGTGGCGAAGTACCATCATCCCCTTATGTCCTTGCTCTCCTCCATGCTATAGCAAAATGCATAAATTTGAGCAAGTGCACTTGTCAGGAGAAGTAACTGAAGTCTTTCAGTTCCAGTACCACCTGTGAACAAAAGAATTGCTTGCCTTCGAGAGTACGTGCCCCTGGGTCCTTCCCGTACGCCGTATCATGGAAAGACTGTAAGTACTATGCCTGTGGTTTTGGCACTGTGACTTCTGTAGCTGGTGGCAGCTGCTGAAATCTGTGGCTGCAGCAGTGCTTTATGGCCACCGCTGCATGGACAGGAGAGGTAGTATATAACACCTGCCTCCTTGAGAGCACCTTCTGAGGGAATCTGGTGCTTGGATCATCCTCTGTATCCTTGCTTTGAAGCATCCTCTGTATTCTTTGTTCATGTTCTTAACAGGCCCTTCTTTACAGCGGTCTAACTTAACCAGCTCCACTCCCCAGCCACTTGGGCTCTGTCTATTCAAACAAGTCCTTCCACACCATCCGCACTAACGCCTTTCGCCACCATTCCCCCTTAAACCAAATGATTTCCTTGCCTTGTGCGACTCTGCTCGCTGTCAGGCGCAGCTAAGTCAAAGCAGGGGTGAAACTAGGGCTGCTTAAACCAGCGCTTCTGGGGAAAAGAATTATCAAACTACATCTGGAGGTGAGAGGGAGCTTCCCCTGTTGAAGTGTCTGATGCTGAAATCAAGCCGTTATCTGCCATTAGCAGCAAAGCAGAAGCTTAAAGATGCTTTGAGGGATGACTGTCTTATTTCTCATTTGGAGCGACTAAACCTGGTACTTCCGGGGCTGCGCAGGCATGGCTTCTGCGCAGTCCGGTGACTGCAGTTGCCATAGGGTCAGGCTGAATCTGCCAAACCAAATTAAAATGTCAACATCTGTGAAGTTCTGTTTGCGTTGGTGGTTTGTAAACAGCAGGAGAACTCTTGAAACAGCAAATGATCAGTTTTAAGTGGCAGGGTGGGGAAGGGGGATGATTTTAAGTAGAGGAGGTAGGGTCTGATTAGGTTCTTGATCAGAGAAGTGACAGTGGGAAACAGGACAGCGTGGGGGGTTGCACGTGCCGCTAAAGTCTTGTCCCTTAGATTTAATGCCTTAAAACAAGCATGTGCATTTGCAACAAAGAGTTGTCTACGTATGATGTTTTGTGCCAACTGTAAACGAAGGGGTGGGGAAACACCCTGCAAAAATGGCAGATTTGTGTGAATCCAGGCCTCGCTGTAGCAGGAACTATTGTAGTCCCGCTTCAGTGAAAGCCAGGAAACACCGAACAGAGCAAGTTCCAGGAATTTGTCCTCTGCACCACAAGCACGTGTCTTGCATCTGCAAAGCAACACTACATATTAGCGTTTCCAGGACTGTATGGTGTCTGGAGTGGTTTCTGTGGAACTCTTCCTGGACCTTTGTGAGAATGTTTTGATTGTCTGCTGGGGAAGAGCAGAAAACTCTCTGCAATAAACTGTGGTCATACCACCTGGAGCCAGTGAACTCCTATTTGAGGGCCTGTTACAGCCTGGAGAGTGTAAAGTAAGTTCTGAGAGTTTCTCCAGCTGTAAAGAGGCCAACACTTCCTACTGCATAATGTTTAATTAAAAACACCTGGATGAGCCAAACCCAGAAGTAAGTTTATGTGCATGTACTTTTTTTCTTGTTATATCGTCAGCATCTGAGTTTGTCCGCATAGGATGTGTAAAGTGGACAGTTTTGGTTTTCAAGTATATTGTCATTTACAGAATTCTGTCTTTTTTCTAGAAAGCATCCCCATCGTGCCTTTGCGGCTTCAAGCTTTAAGCCTTAACTCTGTCACGTGGGTGCGTGGTGCTTCGAGTCATACGATAATGGAGAATCCTCTGTGAATTCCTTACAATTCACACAGTACCAAACAGGTGAAGTTTAAGGAGTGCACTTAAGCACTTGTCTGGTTTCCATTAGGGTTTTGTAGTTTTCTAACACTTAAAACATTAATGTTACTGGTGTTTGTTAGGGGGGAGGGGAGGGGAGTGTGGGGTTGCAGGTTTAAATCACTAAAAATACATGTTTAGGATGGTGTAACTGTTTGGATTAAGAAGTATATTTCTAAAAATGGGTGCAAAGTACAAAATGGGATCTAAATATAGAAAGACAAAGAGTTAAGAAACCAGACGTGGTATTTTGTCTGGGAAGAAATTAATGCTTTTCACATTTTGAAAAGAATGTTCCTCCAAATACTGAATTTTCACCATTTGTATTGCTACCGATGTAAAATGATGATTATTTTAAAGTTCAGTTCTGTCAAGGTTCTTGTTGGCAATGTAGAATAAAAAGGTTGTGAATACTCTTGGACACATTTTATATTTCTAAGAGACACCTGCAGTGATTTGTTATGCGCTTGTTCTGTTGAATAAGTAAATGCTTACACAGTAAGCCCTCCACGCAACCTGCATTTGATTTTTTTTTTTTTTTTTTTTTTTGGTCACTTTGAATGGAAGTGGTGACAGATGTCGGCTGTTCGATTGGTTGTGGTTTGCCTGCAGTAGCTTGCTTGAAGGATTTGTGGGCCAGAGCATTATAATTTTACAGATAGATGCCATAATTGGGGCCCCATTATCCTAAGCTCATTTAATTGCCAGTGGGTGGAAGACTGGCAGCGCTTAGTGCAGTAACTGCCTGCTTTTTCTTGGATCTCAGCACTTGTCTGCGCTGCAGAGGTGAGCTTCGGGTGCTCCTACTCCCAGGAGGCACGTTATCCCGGTCCCCAGCCCTGGGGAGAGCACTGTTCTCCAACAGCCCTGCCTTCCTGGAAAGGGCTTGGAAGGTCATGGCTGTGAATTCCAAACATCCCCTGGCCACAATAATCGGGGCTTAAGGACCACAAGGAGTGGGTTTGTCTTGTAGGGTAGGTGCAGCCGACACATGACAGACCTCTCGGATCTGAAATCCTTCTGGGCAGCTTCCTCCAGCACGTCCCGCACATGCTGCCGTCTGTAAAAAGCAGGAAACCCATAATTTTACTGTTCCCTGCAGTGATTTGGGAATGCAGGACTAGCAGGCTGTAAGGATGTAAAACACAAAGGTGACCCTCCTCCAGCGTCATGACTGTTTGAAATCCCAGTATCGTCTGTCATCGGGCTGCTGGGATGAAGTGCGCTCTGATTGTTTTGCGTTTACCACAAGACAAGGAATGTTTCAACAGGTGTGTCAGATGGCACCTACCCCAAGGTGGCAGAGCGAGGACTTTCATGTGACTATCGCTGCAGTGACAGCGATGTATTCCTGTGGTAAATCGGCTGTCTCTCGTGCTGGGCAGTGCTGGAGCCTTCAGCCCCTTCCCTAGAGACGGGATGTGTCCCTTGCCAGGAGAATTGATGGGATGTGGGGTAACACCAGCCCCTTTTGGCCTGCCGGGGAGGGCTTCTGGGCGCACGCCTGGGTGACTTTTCCCCCAGCCTGAGTTTCTTGGCGGCTCAGCAGCGCCTGTGCTGACTGTGAGCTCTCCCGTGGGTGCACCCTGCCTGCTGGGCCATTTCTGAGCTACCAGCTCTGTGGCAATGGGACCAGTCTGACCAGAAACGCCTGTGGAAATTTGGGCTAGAAATGATTGTGTCTGCAGTTGTCACTGTTGACTCAGGAGGGAGGAGCGGAGGCAGCGTGTACCTTTAGGCACAGATTCCTCTGCGTTGGGCAGCCTGGACGCACTGGAGTTGCTTGTTGTTTTGCTGGGTGCCCGCAGCCCTGGGTGGTGTCTGATGGGTCTCCCCACCCCTGACTTGCACCTGCCAGAGGTGCAGCAGCTCCGCTCGGCGGTGAGGTGCACCCATGCGGTTGGTGCAGCTCCCAGACCCACAGACACCTAGAGCTCCGCTTTGTCCCCGTGGGTCGCTGCACGGTTCTGCACAGATGTTCTCTCGCTGCCGGACACCCCCATGCTAGTGCTGTGCCCCACTGGGGCTGGAGCAGAGCGAGGTGCACAGGCCCTCCTCCGCACCTTGGTGGGGTGGTCGAGAGCTCCTCTCCGCTTGGCCGTCAGCTGGAGCGGGGACACCGTGAGCAGGGCCTTCTGCTACTTCCCTGCTGTTCTGGATTGAGAGCAGAGGAAAAGGAGTTGGGGGTGTTGGTGGATGAGGAGCTCAACACGAGCCAGCAACGTGCGCTGGCAGCCCAGAAAGCCACTCGCATCCTGGGCCGCATCAAAAGAAGCGTGGGCAGCAGGGCGAGGGGGGGATTCTCCCCCTCTGCTCCCCTCGGGGGAGACCCCCCTGCAGCGCTGCCTCCAGCTCTGGGGCACCAACAGCAGAAGGACACGGAGCTGTTGGAGCGGGGCCAGAGGAGGCCCCGGAGATGCTGGGAGGGCTGGAGCCCCTCTGCTGTGGGGACAGGCTGAGAGAGCTGGGGGGGTTCAGCCTGGAGAAGAGAAGGCTCCGGGGAGACCTTGGAGCCCCTTCCAGTCCCTAAAGGGGCTCCAGGAAAGCTGGGGAGGGACTCTGGATCAGGGAGGGGAGCCATGGGACGAGGGGGAAGGGTTTTAAACTGAAAGAGGGGAGATTGAGATGAGATCTGAGGCAGAAATTCTCTGCTGTGAGGGCGGTGAGCCCCTGGCCCAGGTTGCCCAGAGAAGCTGTGGCTGCCCCATCCCTGGAGGGGTTCAAGGCCAGGTTGGACGGGGCTTGGAGCAACCTGGGCTGGTGGGAGGTGTCCCTGCCCAGGGCAGGGGGTGGCACTGGGTGGGCTTGAAGGTCCCTTCCCACCCAAACCAGTGTGTGATTCTCATCTGCAGGACGCAGCACATGCTTTTCCCTCAGCAGCGCTGCAGGCTGCTGGCACAGGGAAGATGTCCTTTCCCCAGACTTCCCTCTTCCCCCACCAGTTCCAGAGCACTGAGGGAGGGATAAGCCCTTTTCCTCCCCACTTGCACCGCCAAAGCAAAGCCTGCACACGGATCTGTTGATTTTTCACGTCGCTGTGTTGGGGGAGGAAAGGGGAGCTCCACCTTCTGCCGTGAATCTTGTCAGGGTCAAGATGACTTGGGCTCTTACAGGCTGCCCTTCCCGCACTCAGCCCTTTGTCGCCGACTCCACGGGCCATGAAACCCTCTGGCCGCAGCTGCTGGCACCCCTTCCTCCTTCTGTTCCCCTCCGCTTTCCCGGTGATCCGGAGATGAACACGGGGTGCCCCTAATCCCCCAGCGGCGCGCTGGCGGCTGCAGCGTGTCGGTGGTTCCCGTGCGGTGGCACGGCCCTGCAGGACGCAGCTCTCCTGTGTGTCCCCCCGGCCCCGGCAGTTCAGACTCCTCTCTCTCCTGTCCTGGCTTCAGCTGGTGGGGATTTGGGGTAGTTGCCTTTATTCCCAGCGGATATCCAGGATACTCACTGCCCAGTGTCCCCCCTCTCAAAGGGGGTAGGGATCCTTGTTCCTGCAAATAAGCAGCTTTGACTCTGATTCGTTAAATCCTGTTTATTCATTCGATAACCTGATCATCACACGTAAATACAGTGTCCTGAACTGTATTGGCCATGCCAAAGGGAAGAGGGTGGGAGAAAGAGAGGGGATAAGGAAGACTTCCCATCATAGGGGTGTTTACAAGCAAACAGAAAGTGCTGGAGGGGGGAGAGAGAGAGGGATCTACCCGGTGGGGCAAGGAAACACCAACTGCAAAAATACCAGACTTCCCTCGTTCTGGAAGGTGAACAAGCTCCTGGCATCGTTTTGCCTTTGGAGTTCGGTGTCCAGCTCCTTTGTCTGCGGTCGGGAAGGCTGGAGGGGAGCTGGGGGGTGGTGGGGACCAGGCTGCGCAAGGACTCTCTCCAGAGTCGACGGCCTTTGTGCTGTGGGTATTCCCCTGGCTTTGCCGCAGCGGTTCAGCCTCAGCTGCGCTCGCTCGTTAGTTGCGTGTGGCCATTAACTCCCCAGGGAACGACCTCCCGCTGCTGAGCGTCAGGTCCCAGCAGGCGAGACTGCCCGGGGTTGCTGAAGGCGGCACAAAGTCTCCTTTTTCTGGCAGATCAGGCTCTGGCCCCACGTCTCCGCTTTACAACCAAACCACATTTAAGAAGTCATTTCCCCTTTCCTGGCTTTTGTTGTAGGTTATAACTCATAAGCCCAAACGCTGGGAGCTCGTTTACAAGCGCTCGCTCAGCCGTAGGCTGGAAATGGAGGCAGCGGCTGCCAGGGCTGCTCATGCCGCTGCGGAGCTCAGCATGTTTCGTTCCTAGCGTCAGCCAAAGGGTCTCCGTCCGCAGCTCTGACACGCACATTCCAGAGCAGGGAGATGGAAACAGCCCATTCCTCTCCGATCCAGTGTCCAGGAAGGACCTTCCTGCATGGAGCTGCCGGCCCTGCCGATGGCTGGGTGCCTCCTGGCAGCTCTTCCCGGTCCCCGGAGTGCACAGGTCATAGAATCATAGACTTACACAATTGTTTGTGTTGGAAGGGACCTTAGAGACCACCCAGTGGCACCCCCTGCCCTGGGCAGGGACACCTCCCACCAGCCCAGGTTGCTCCAAGCCCCGTCCAACCTGGCCTTGAACCCCTCCAGGGATGGGGCAGCCACAGCTTCTCTGGGCAACCTGGGCCAGGGGCTCACCGCCCTCACAGCAAAGGATTTCTTCCTCAGATCTCATCTCAATCCCCCCTCTTCCAGTTTAAAACCCTTCCCCCTCGTCCCATGGCTCCCCTCCCTGATCCAGAGTCCCTCCCCAGCTTTCCTGGAGCCCCTTTAGGGACTGGAAGGGGCTCCAAGGTCTCCCCGGAGCCTTCTCTTCCCCAGGCTGAACCCCCCCAGCTCTCTCA
Source organism: Chroicocephalus ridibundus (assembly GCF_963924245.1). Classification (NCBI taxonomy): domain Eukaryota; kingdom Metazoa; phylum Chordata; class Aves; order Charadriiformes; family Laridae; genus Chroicocephalus; species Chroicocephalus ridibundus. Next base: position 7,411,243 of record NC_086300.1, on the reverse strand, counting down.
GCCTGTCCTCACAGCAGAGGGGCTCCAGCCCAGGTCAGCGTGGGGAGGACTGTGGCCGCGTCCCATCCTTGCTGCTGTGATGTCCCTGTCCTGGGAACGCTGCCCAGAGCCACTGGGATCCCTGATGTCACCTGCGCAGGCAGCTGTGCCTACTGCTCCCAGCTGGCCTCTGCCGTGGGCTCCGGAGGCAGGCAGGCACTTGTACATTCATCCCAGAGCCCTGTCACCAAACCAGGCGGGAACCCAGGCTCTGCAAGGTCCCGGAGGAATTCCACAGGGCTCTTCCCACCCGCTGCTGGCTGGCCTGGTGACCCTGGAGATGCCCCGATGGCCAGGGGCAGCAGCACCCCCTGGCTGTGTCCAGCACAGCCCACGTCTCGGACAATACACCTGCCCGTATTTTGTGAGTCTGGTGTCACCTGAGGCCCAGCTGGGTTGTCACCTCTACAGCCCATTTCCAGAATGTTGCTGTCACTTACTGTTCTTCTCTGGTCCACAGTTGCTGTTTTATTCCCCGCCTTTTTGCTCTAAGCTTTTTACCTCCCCTAAATCAAGGCGCAAAGAGAACCAGGAGCGATAGAACAAGAGCCAAGTGATGGCCTGGGGAGGAAGAAGGCAGTTTGCTGCCAAAATTCCACCCCACACCGCGGGGGGTGGTGCTGGGTTGGGCCGCAGCCCCTGGGGAAGACAAAAGAGCGAGGCAGGAGCACCCTCTGCAGAGCGACGGCCGGAATTGTTATATTTGCACGGTGCTAACGTGAAAACACAACGCACAGAATCATAAAATCATAGAATCGCCTGGGTTGGAAGGGACCTTTCAGATCATCGAGTCCCTGCCGTTGCTGTTGGACTGGAAGAGGTTTTTCTTCTACAGTTGAGGCAGTGGATTGTGCTACTGTCTGCGGGCAGGGGGAGTGTTACCACTGGTTTGCTTTACTCTAAAGGAGGGGTTGATGCTCAATACAGGTTGCAATCGTGCATTATAGGGTTAACATCTGGAAACTGCACATAATATAGGCATACGTACTACGCTTTGGTCTCTAGACAAGTATAAGCATCCTTTAGTACTTGTATCTGTGCCATCTCCCTTCTAACTTCATTCTGTCCCACCCAACCAGAATGGCTCATTAGTCATTATCTCCCCCTCCAATCTGCATCTACGTCAGCCACGCCGCACTCGGCTTTTAACTGCTGAAACCGGGACTGCACCGCGTCTCCTAAGTGGTTCGTAGCTGTGGGCAACACGACTTACTGCAGAGCAAAGCACAATTGCAAGAGAAAGAGAATCTAACCCCTAACCTGATTCCCCAACCAATTTGATCTCACGTTTTATATCCACGACCTCTTTCTCAACAGACACATTTTGCCCTCCCAAGTTTTTCCTTCGCTGTCCTTCACTAGAACCCAGCGGGAAGGCTGCGCAGGACACAGGGACGCCAGGCCCCCCCCACCGTCACCGGCGTCAGGGCAGGAGCGGGGGAGGTCTGGCCCCTCTCCCAGCGCGGGCAGAGCACGCTGAGGTCCTGCGTGTCCTCCCCACAGCAGAGCTCTGCTCCCCCCACACGCCTGTTCCGCCACCATTCCCACCTCCCTGCCGAGCCACTGCCACTTCCAGGGCCGCACAAGCCTGTCACCACCAGTCTCACCAGTGCGAGCCATCACTGGGAGCAAAACAAAAAACAAACTTCATTTTGATTCCAAAAAAAAAGAAAAAAAAAATCTTTATTCACATGACATGAATCACATCGTGTCCCACCCTTGCCCCTTTATGTACAAAATACTGGTCCGGAGCCAGCGCAGACACTGGCCCAGACCTTCCCACCCCACGGAGCGGTGGGACCCGCTTCCTACTGCAAGGTGCAGACGGGGCTGCTCCAGAGCGTCCCCGTGACCCTCTCCCTGCTGGTGCCCTCCTCTGCAGAGCCCTCCCCAGCTCCATCCAGTCTCAGTGACTGGGAGGAAAATCCACCATCCCCCCCCCGCCGTGGTTTCCACTGCGCCCTCTCCCTCCATGTGCGGGACCTTCCTGGTTTCTCCTCCCTGTGTTTCCATCTGGCTCCATGCTCCCGGCTTCACAGAAGCCTCCAGAGCCAGCCCGCTCCCTGCCGGCCCTGCTTCCCCCTGCCAGGGGGCATCTGCCACCATCCACCTTCCTGGTGGGCACCGGGAGCCGCTGTCACCCACCTGCCTCCTGTGGCGTCCCCTTGCCTCGGGCTGGTGGCTTTGGTTCCTTTTGCTACCAGTGCCTTTATACAAGCCCTTCTTATCCCGCACTGGTTTCAATGTCAGCTGGGCTTTGGCTTTGAGTAACATCTGTCCACTCCAAGAAGGCCGATGGCATCCTGGGGGGCATCGAAGAGTGTGGCCAGCAGGTGGAGGGAGGTTCGTCCTCCCCCTCTGCTCTGCCCTGGGGAGGCCACGGCTGGAGAACTGGGGCCAGTGCTGGGCTCCCCGGGTCAAGAAGGACAGGGAACTGCTGGAGAGGGGACAGCAAAGGGCCACCGAGATGCTGAGGGGACTGGAACCCCTCTCTGATGGAGAAAGGATGAGGGATTTGGGTCTCTTCACTCTGGAAAAAAGACGGCTGAGGGGGGACCTTATCAACGCTTATAGATACTGAAAGGGGGGGTGTCAGGAGGATGGGGCCAGGCTCTTCTCAGTGGTGCCCGGGGACAGGACAAGGGGTAACGGGCACAAACTTGCCCCTGGGAAGTTCCATCTCAACAGGAGGAGGAACTTCTTTGCTGTGAGGGTGGCAGAGCCCTGGCACAGGCTGCCCAGAGAGGTGGGGGAGTCTCCGTCTCTGGAGACATTCCAACCCCGCCTGGCCGCGTTCCTGTGCCACCTGCTCTGGGTGACCCTGCTCTGGCCGGGGGTTGGAGGGGATGATCTCCAGAGGGCCCTGCCAGCCCCGGCCAGTCTGGGATTCGTCATGGTAGCCCACCACAGCTTCACTTTCAGGGAACTTCCTTTCACAGCTGAGCTCCGGCAGAGGTGCCCCATTTGGCCGAACCAGCCTTCTGCTTCATGTGCATCAAGATTTAAAATACTGGAATTTGTCCAGTCGTTTAAGTATTTGGGCACGTTACACGGTAAGTCAAAGTAACCAACTTCGTTTTGATTGAAAAAAAATCTTTATTCACATGACATGAATCACATCATGTCCCACCCTTGCCCCTTTAGGTATAAAATACTGGTAAAAAGTTTTTTTTCCAGAGGCAAGTTAGTTTCCACAGTGTCCTCCTGTCAGAGAGCAGTTCACCCACCAGCTGGAACGCTTGCTCTGCCCCAGAAGCTGGGAAGCGGAACAGCTCTGTTGAAGGAAATGCCATCTTTCGTAAGACAAGGAACTTCAGAGCTGCAGCAGCAGCGTGTGGAGCACCAGCGTTCCAGCTCCGTCCCATTTCACGTCAGCAGGACCCTGGACCCCGTGCACGCTGGAATGACCGAGGCTTCCAGGGTTTTACACCGAGACAGCACAGACGCTCTTATAAATGATTCTGGACATCACATGTAGTACGAATTTGAAGTTGCACGTTATCAAATCCAGTTACCGAAGTGGCTCCTTCAGGCCCTACATCAGGCCTTCAGACACGGCGAGCAGCAAGGACACTTTGCTTACAAAAAGGACATCAGCCTACAGAAGGACAAGGAGACTCTAAAAAGGCAAAATCAATGAACAGAGAAACACGCATGAAAATGCCACGCTAGTCTCAAAAACAGGAAAAAAAAAAATCCAGTTCCCATTATTTTATGGCTCCTGCCGCAAGCCAAAGAAGGAAAACAAGTTGGCTGGAGTCCCACCTTGGTGTAAGAGAAATCCTGCTACGCCAGGTCGCAACTAAATAAACTTCAGACACCATCAAATGCCATCCTCTAAGCGCTAAACCCTAACCTTATAAAATCAAGGTGGAACTGGCCCGGTTTATCAGAACAGAAAGAGATTTGCTGGGGATCCCTTACACGGTGCCCAACTGTTCTCACAGACGACGGTCTCACAAGCCCGTAGTATGCTGAACCTATCAGATTTCACATTTAAAATAAATTTAAGGTAAATTTAGATTAAAGATACAGTAAGACAGATGATCTCCCACTGCAGACTTCCTCTTTTCCTTTTAATTCCCAAGTCCCCCAGGCTCCAATGAAAACCGATTCCGTGCTTGGCCGGCTGCTGGGTTTCCTCGGCCGTGGAACGCGACGAGCACAAATCACTCGAGAAGCATCAAACACGCGGAGAAGCACGGGAACAGCCAGCCAGGAGGCGGGCAGGACACGGGGCACCCGACAGGCATGGAGGATTCCCTGCTGTCTTCTGCTGAACCATCCGACAGGATTATCCGGGCGCTGATGGCGCATCGGCCGCCCCTCCTGCAGGCGCTGCTGGCCCTTGCCTTGCCCCGGGCTCCCAGTAAGAAGCCGACTGGCCTGTGGCAGCTGGTCAAACTGGGTACTCTCATCTGGGCTTTAAAGCCAGGCCATGGCACACAGGCCAGTCAACGCTTTAGTCACGCGACTGTAAATGAGCACGGCTAAAGCCCCTTTCACTTGCCCATATTAACCGAAATCCATTTATTTTTATTTACAGTTATTAATACCATTTCTCCAAGTTTGCAACAGGCTACGTAATCATCAAAGCAGAGCTGATTGCAGCAAAGAGGATGCAGAACTTGTAACCTGTTACCAAAGACCCACAACCATTCCAGACAGAAGAAAAAAAAGAAAAGAAAATGAAAGAATTTCCAGCATTGTGCCCCATCCTCTGAATGTGGCACTTCTGGGCCACCGTCAGACCTCTGGAAATGCTCCACACGCATCGGGATGGGAACGCGTCTGACCACTGATGGAAGTGGATGACGCCCAAAATCCTGTGGCGGTCCGCGGGGAGAGAAGTACCATATTTAAACGATGAGGCATTTCATAACCGTGGATTGGTGTCTGCAGCCAAGGAGATCCGTCTGCGCCGGCTGTCATCTCCGTGAGGCAACAGGTATGAGAATGTCTTCCGCAGCCATTTTGCAGGTACAAACGATAACGCAAAGAACACCCTTCCCAGGGACGAGGGATGTCTGCCGTCCCACGGCACGCCACTTCAGGAAACTCTTCTGACGACAGCGGGTTTCGGGTGAAAGGTCTGTTGCTCCCATCCCGCCGTTACCCTGAACGCAAAGCGCAGCCGAGAGCCCGTCCCGCTTCCAGGAACACAAACCCCGCAAACCCGAGTCTGAGCGCCGGGAGGACTGGCCCCCTTCATCAATTCACAACAAACGCCAGCTACAGAGCACAAAACCCCAACCAACCGCCTCAGAAAAGCGAATACAACCCACCAAAACGTGATGTGTACCAGCGCTGAAAAATGTGTCTTACAGCTGCGGGAGGCCGGATCTGGCGGGCGGCACGGCAAGACGACGCAGCCCTGACGTGCCTCAGAGCGAGAGCAGGCGGGAGCACGCAGCGTTCAGCTTCCACTGGGAAGCAGCGGGGCATAAAAAGGTACCAAAACATACCTTGAGTAAGCCGAGATGCGTTTCAGCCTAAACCGGGAAGGTTTGTGCTGGTTAATACTGTACGCGTAAACATAAAAGTTGGCTGAGGTTATAACCGCGCTTTCAGACCCTTCCCCACAAATCCTTCTCCCTCCAAGCGACGCGGTGGGTTTGCAGATGGGAATACCTTCACTTCCTGCCTCTTTTTGCGCACTTATTCCGCAGGAGCGTGCCCACAATGGGAAATTCTCCTTGGTGGCATTCTTCCATTGCAAAATCCAGCGACCGGGGCCACCTCCAGCAGGCGCAGGAAAGGCTCGCTACATCCCCTCATCCCTGCCCACCCAAAAGGCCGCTGCTACCTCGCAATACAGCTGGGCACAAATTTCACTTCTGCTTCCTTTTTAAGCGGATCGTTAACCTTGCAGACAATCAGGTGAGAGCAGTAAAGGCCAGGGATATTTTCAGAGGGCCCTTCAGCGCCCCCAGAAAAAATGTGCTTCCCGACGTGCTTTCCACGTGCCGTGTGTCCGAGTGGGATTTGTAAACTCTGAAGTTGACAGGAGGGGCTCAGCCAAAGCGGCGCTCAGAGGAAAGGACAGTGTGGAGGACAGTCCATCTTGCTCCAAACGGCGACTTCCTCCGGCAAGAGTTTGGTAGCTCATGTCAGGTACTGCACGACGAGGAACATAATTACACAAGTCAAAATCATTCCCCCAATCATGAAGTATTTATCTTGAAAGGCTCGCTTCTCGATCAGCCGCATTACTGTGTTGGATAAGCCCAACATGTTGGCAACATCCAGGATCTTCTTATGAGTACCCTAAGAAGAAAAAAAAAAAACAAACAAAGAAACAATTAACGTCATGGTCCAAACACTTCTTATTCCACAGTCCGAGAATATTTCATCACAGATGGCAAGGGATGAATTCTGACGGACGGAACTTGCTATCAGCCAAGAGCCAACAGTTCCTACAATTTGAGAGGAGATGCCCACAGGCCCCTGGAAACAGCTGGATGATGAGACTCGTTATTTCACACACACGAACAGGAACGTGGTTAATGATACACAACAATTGTCCAGACAGAGACATCGTAAAGAGCGGCTCAGAGAAAACGCACTCCCTACAGAGGCACAAAGAGTTTTTCTGGTCCTTTTTCAGACACAGTCTAATAAGAGCTGGAAGGTTCTTGGTCAAACCTTTCCTGCAGAACTTCCCTCCTGCCGAGGTGCAGTTCATACCAACAAGAGACTGCAAAGGAGGTCCAGAAACTTGTAAGGCTAACGGTACAGGGCAATGAAAAAGCATTAAAAAAAAAAAAAAAAAGTAATTTCTGCAATTTCAATAAACCCTTCCGGAGAAAAGCACTGGACAAAGACCACCAGCAGGTGTACTGCAGGCAGGCCCACACCTCAGATGTGCTTCGCTGCCGGAGCGGTTGGTGTTATTAAGAATGTGGATGCCACCAGTTACCACGTGGAAGGTAAATCCAGTGAGCTGCACGACGGGAGGTACCAGGAAACGAGCCGAGGGAGTCACTGCTGCAGCACAGCAGAAATCCTCCTACTTTATTTTCAGGGCAACAGTCGAAGGAAACTGCGTGAAATTTGTATTTCAGTACTTAAAGGGGGCCTACAGGAGAGATGGGGAGGGACTCTGGATCAGGGGGTGGAGCGACAGGACGAAGGGGGAACAGTTTTAAACTGAGAGAGGGGAGATTTAGGTGAGATATTGGGAAGGAATTCTTTGCGGTGAGGGCGGTGAGCCCCTGGCCCAGGTTGCCCAGAGAAGCTGTGGCTGCCCCATCCCTGGAGGGGTTCAAGGCCAGGTTGGACGGGGCTTGGAGCAACCTGGGCTGGTGGGAGGTGTCCCTGCCCAGGGCAGGGGGTGGCACTGGGTGGGCTTTAAGGTCCCTTCCCACCCAAATCATTCTGAAATACAGGCACGTAGACGTGCTCCGTACACAGTTCAGAGCTGGATCATCCCCTCTGGGAAGAAGGGAGAGAACTCACGGCTGCAGAGTCACAATGGCACAGCTTGGTGGCAGACAACAGTCAAACGGGTACCACACCGACGGCAGCAGAGCTGCACTGCGCAGCTCACAGCGTGCTATCGGAGAGACACGGTCCAGGAGCAGCCTCCATCACTCCTATGTGTGCGCAAAGACAGGTACTGCTGAAAGCAGCCTTGTCACGGCGATGAAAATGGACCCGCTCTCTCAAAATGACTTCTGGGTCCAAGTCCTTGACAGAACACCCTGCTTCAGAAAGCTGTAAGGCTTGTTATTTCTTCTCTGAGCAAGGTCAATAGCACAGATTGCCATGACAATGCTCTACTACCGTGCTTTAAAATAAAAACTCTAGCTTCTGTTCTCACAGTCCACTGTATCTTTGGTCTCAGAAGAATAAAAAAGTGAAATTCGGGAACTGTTTTAGATGTCAACCCGACTTAAGATCAGAACAGCTCTCCAAGGACAGAATTTATATCAAGTATATTAGACCTAAAAGCACAAACAGTTTCTCAATCCATACAATATACAGATTTTCAATGCCAAATTAGATAACCAGCTTCTTCGACAGAAGGCTGAGTAGGTATTCAGGCCCTTTGCTGAAATCAGGTTCTGTCTCAGCTGGTAAAACGTAACCAAATTTTTCACCGTCATTTCATCCACCTCACATTAAACCCCTGGACGCTGCACTTTCAAGTTCAGCACTTCTCCTGTCTCCGCAGCAGTCTTTTCTCGCTACTTCAGAACAAAAGAAAAGCTTGCTTGGAGAAGAGAAGACAAAAAACAGTAAGACAGTGAATCACAGAATCACAGCTTTTTTCAGAGTTGGAAGGGACCTCTAGAGATCATCTAGTCCCACTCCCCTGCCAAAGCCGGACTGCCTTGGAGCATGTTACTCAGGACTGCATCCAGGCAGGTCTTGAAAGTCTCCAGAGAAGGGGACCCCACAACCGCCCTGGGCAGCCTGTTCCAGTGCTCTGTCACCCTCGCCGTAAAGAAGTTTTTTCTCATATTTGATCGGAACTTCCTATGTTACAGCTTGTGCCCGTTACCCCTCGTCCTGTCACTGGGAACCACTAAGGAGTCTGGCTCCATCCTCCTTCAACCCACCCTTTAGATACTTGTAAACATTCATAAGGTCTCCCCGCAGCCTTCTCTTCTCCAGGCTAAAGAGTCCCAGCTCTCTCAGCCTTTCCTCCTAAGGGAGATGCTCCAGTCCCTCACTCATCTTTGTTGCCCTACACTGGACTCTCCCCAGCAGTTCCCTGTCCCTCTTGAACTGGGGAGCCCAGAACTGGACGCAGTATTCCAGTTGTGGCCTCACCAGTGCAGAGTAGAGGGGGAGAATGACCTCCCTTGATCTGCTGGCCACACTCTTCCCTACGCAGCCCAGAATTCTGTTGGCCTTCTTGGCAACAAGGGCACATTGCTTGCTCTTCTCCAGAACTGCTTTCCAGCAGGTCGACCCCTCACCTCTACTGGTGCCTGACATTCTTCCTCCCCAGGTACAGGACCCTACACCTGTCCTTGTTGAACCTCATGAGGTTCTTCTCTGCCCAGCTCTCCAGCCTGTCCAGGTCACGCTGGATGGCAGCACGGCCCTCTGGAGTGTCAGCCACCCCTCCCAGTTTGGTATCATCAGCGAACCTGCTGAGGATACACTCTGTCCCCTCGTCCAGGTCGTTGATGAATCTGTTAAACAACACTGGTCCAAGGACTGACCCCTGGGGGACACCACTGGGTACGGGCCTCCAACTCGACCCTGCTCCATTAATCACAACCCTCTGAGTCCTGTCACACAGTGAAGACTCTTCAATTCTTGCAGTCCATGGGACAGTGGAATAGCACAACTAGAACAGTTAAAGCCCTGTGGCAATTTGGGAATACTTGGTTCACACCCGTCTATTTATAGGCAATACCCAGGAAGTTACACAGGTTAACGCGCTCCCACATGAACCCATTTGTCTTGATGAGCTGTCTCTGGGCCAGCTGCCTCTGCCAGATTTGTAAACGTGCCACAAAGTCTTTGACAGTGTAAGAAAAGCTCAGCTAAGGGGAAAAGGGAGACGAACAGATGTTTCCTCATCTGCGAGTGAGACGAAATATCCCCCTGAAAACACACGAACATGATGCTCCCAGAGTTAGAGACTGTCAGTAGCGGCGGGCAGAGACACACCGACACCTTCACTGTTACAGTTCTGACCCGAAGGATCCCTCACTGGCCACAAGCTGGCAGCTGAGGCACGGCATCCTCACCAGCCATCGCTTCCCATTCTGCGCTGAACAAAAAAAAACAAACCCAAACAAACAAACAAAAAACCCAAAAGGGAATAAAACATAACATTCCGCACTCCAGATACTAACTCCTGTGCAGGTGAAGGCTGCTAGGCCATCCAGCCACAAAAAGAGCTTAAAGATGTTCCTAATAAATGATAAAATGTCAACGTTTCCAGTTTAGTTAAATGCAGTTTGGGCCTTTCCCAGCACTCTCAGCTTGAAGCGCTGTACTGACACAAACGTATTTATTTTACTTAGCCTGGTCATCACGAACGCAGAAAAACGTGGGGTCTTTTTGGTAAAAAACGATGCCCCCACCTTTAATGTCACTCTCTGGTCCCTCAGCCCCTGAAGGATGTTGGTCCCACTGCCAATAAGATCATCCATGCCACGGTGGGCATTCTGGAGGGATTCGTTAAACTGTAATGTTTCGTCGATCGGGATGGTGGTGTCAGAGTCCTGTGGGGGAAACGCAGGGTCTTGGTTACCCGCTCGCTCGTACTGCCCCAACACAGTCAGATCCAGAAAAAGAACATGCAGAAACAGGCGTGGCAAAAACTTGACAGGACTTGGGAGGATTACGTTTTAAACATTTTTTTCATAAGGATATTAAACACAACATTAATATTCAAGTGAAACAAAGTAATTTCGAGAAGCCTAGGGGAAGCAAGCCAAAAGGCAAAGCGGCTCAGCTGTTCAACTGCAATTAGATCTCGAAGGATAAAAAGTCAGATTAAAAGTGGAGAATTTTTTATAAGCTCAGTTTACAATTTATATAGGAAAGGGTATTACAAGAGAGAGCATCAAAGCTAACAGAAGGTCTTTAACAAGGAGTCAGTTGATCATTGCAAGTGAAAGACTTCTGAAAGATTTAATACCACATTTCTAAGTGATAAAAGGCCTGCGACACACAATGTCTGGGAGATGACATTCTGTAAGTTTACAACATGGGGCAAATTTCTGATAGCGAGGGCAAATAAACGTGAACCTAGGTTCATGAAGGTCTGACTCTCTCAACACCCAAGGCCTTACCTAAAAAAAGATGCACTAGCTAAATTACAAACTATGGATCTTGAAATGGAAATAACTGGATAAAATTCTGTAACATGGATTGTACAAGAGGTGAGAGGGCGTGATCACTTTTGCCTTTCAAAGGCCTCCAGTTTAATCTTCCTGGACACCATTCCATCGAGAGTCAAGATCATCCCTCATCGCTCCCACATCGTTTTACCAGCAGGAATCGTGACACCGGTGAGAGGTGAGCCTGGAAACACCGTCTCACCCGCCTCTGGGTACTCGGAACAAGAACTACCAAAATGCAGAATCACCTTTAGGGCAGAAGATGGGTAACACCCTACACCTGACTGTCAGCTCTCGGTAACAATACCAAACCCGCTCTGAGTAGACTCTGGCTATTATTGTTTAAAAAAAAAAAAAGTTAATATGGGAATGATGTGTACGATCCAGTGCTAGATGCTGCACTGCCCAGGCGGGGGCCCTGCTTACTGTAAAAGAATGAAGAATAAAGGACGGAGCTGGAAGCAGCTCCAGAGTCCATGGCACTGGGTGAAGAAGCCGCGACAGCACACACCTCTCTGATCAGATGCTAACGAAGCACTGAGGTTGGAACAAGAGTCCTGTCTTACACGAGTCTCCAGAGCAGAAACAGGTGCATTTGCATCGGAATGGCTATTGTTTAAGATATTTATTAAACTTCAACTCAGCAGGGATTCCATTTCCTACACCAGGAGCTTGTAGGGTTTTGTTTTTTTTTTATACACCACAAGGCAGCAAGAAAAATATCAAAGTAGATTTTCGACCCTCCTCACTGGAAGACTAGATGGCATCGTACCCTTTGTTTGCTGTCAGTGGTTTTCTCCAGAATGGTACAGGGGAAGGCTTTAAAGATAAAGGCCATATTTATCTTCAAATTAAGCAAAATGTTCAGAACACTGCCAAAGCTTTCAAAAGCTGTTATGTGTGTTAGCGTGATTTATTCAGGATGCTCACATGCTCAGCTGACATCTCTATTTCATAGAATAGGGTAATACAGAAACAGAAACCAAAACAGATGACCAAAACTGACAAATAAATCATCTTTTTCCTATTAAAGGGTCATTCTTTAAAAGTTACGGTTTTGTAACAAGAAATATAAAGCAGTCATGCTTTTTTTTTTTTTCATTGAGACGTCTTTCAGCATCTAAAGGAGAAAAAAACCAATTCACATTTATTTCGCATTTGCAAGCCTGCTACGGCCCTTCAAATCTGTTCCACATACACACGCGTTTTATTTCTGGACAAGTTTTCCTACAGGAAAATTTCTCCATGTTTGCAGAGGAACAGCACAGTGTTTTGAAAACAAAGCAGGTTTCAAATTTCGGTGTTCCTTTCGAGTCTGCTTTATAATTTTGAAATAGCCAACAAAATGCTAGACGTCATCTTTATGGCTTTGAGAAGTGCATCAAACCTCCCAAATCTTAAAAAATAGGACTGCTCACGTTCATTCCTCGCCCTAACAGCGGATGACAACACAGATAATGAATGGTAGGTTAGATGCCTTTCACTAAAAAAAGAAAAAAAAAAAAAAAACTCAAAAAAAAACCCTACACAAACCCAAAACAACAGCAACAAAAAAAAAGACTTGCTTTTGAGTTACAGAAAACTGAAATCTTAAAGCAAACCTACATATTCACAGCAAAATCCCTCTAGGAATTTGCACTGGGGGGGACTCCCCAGCAGAGGAACTCAGAATTAAGAAGAACAGGTGAAAACCCATTCCTGTTATTAATAACTTTGAATCTTTTATAGGTAAAAAGCAAGGGGTTTTTTTTCCCAGCTGTGTGAATTGTATTGGGACAAATGAAAGCTTGCCGACGTCTACTGACAGCAGGGTGTATAAAAGCCAGACATTTTACAAGCCTCAGGATTTGACAAAGACATTTGACACAAATCCGAGTAAAATGGATACTTTGGTACCCACCTCATTCACCCTTTGGAAACTATGAAGTCAGGTGGAGCTGCACTGGATAAAACAGAAGCAGCAGCTTCTGGAGTCTTTTACTACTGCCTCATAATAGCCCAACTTCTCCTAACAAGAGCGGTACTTTTTCAACACGTATCATTATTCTTTTCTATCTTTATTTTGTTTACACCTCCCAGCACCAATCCACTCAGGGTCATGCCTTTGTTTTGCCTGAAACTTCTCTGAAGAGACGATGGCTTCTAGAACACAGAGATCTAAAATAAAGAATATTTACGTTCGTGGTGAATGTGCGCGCGAGCAGCTCTTCTCGCTGTCGCTCCTGCTGCTCCCGGATGTAACGGCGATGCTGAAAGTTCCTCAGAGCTGTCTGCAGGTGCTGAACATCATACTTCAGCTGGTCAACCCGCCTAGAAAGGACCAACAAGGGGAAGACATTCCAGGGATAAAAATACCATTCTTTTCTGGTGTTTTTTACATGAACAACGGAGCATTATAAGTTAACAGTAAAGAAGAATAAATAGTGCTGGGTTCTACTTATCTAGAAGACAAAGGACATTCAATGTTAGGCCTATATTCCAGACTTAGAACTTCTGTACCTCGTTTTTCTACTAAAGAGGTGGTTACTTCACTGGAGGCTAACGACAGAACGTGAGGCAGAATTCTTGAGCTGTCTCAGACATCCTATCCCACGACTCGTCTCTTCAGAAGAACCGTCACTTAACCAAGATTTAAAAAGACAGTAGGATTTGAACAGTCTCTATTTTATGACTCTCATGCACATAAAAGATTAAACTTTCAAGTTTCATTAATTAGCACCACGTTCTTAAGTTTGAGTTTTTATTAAAAGGAGTTAAAAGTCAGTGGGCAATACAGGAGACATCTCCACTAGCTAAAACAACTAACACCCAGAACTCCGCTGCCTCTGATTAAATATTTGATGACTACAAAGAAAGCCTAGATGACTATTTCAGATACTGACCTCACTCACACAGGTGACATGAAACCTACCCCTAGTACCTACAAAGGCATTTGGGGACTAAATGCTAATTTACAGAATAAATTAGAAGAGAGGTCTGAGGTCTCTGGTCCAACCTCCTGCTCAAATCAGTGCTAACTTTGGAAACCTCCTTATTTTAGCCACCAAGAGCTAGAAGAATGGTCCGGAGAAAATGACAACAACAGAAGTAATTTTACTCCTTACCTCTACAAATGCCATTAAAAGCAAATGCTATACAGAGTAGAAATTTTTTAAGCCTCGAAGTGCCATGCTCTGCTCGTCTTAGAACAGAGCCATGAATCCAGCTCCATCACCAGTCTGTGGTTAAAGGCGGGAAAGTCATTTTGGCCTCTGTGCCTCAATTTTGCTACTGTAGAGCACAGAGATAAGTTATGCAAAGTACAAAGGTTTCCACTCAAATCAAAAGGCAAAGGGCTTCAATAAAATTAATGAAAATAATTACAAAGACTGCACTATCATAGCAAAGAAGGTGAACTTACAGTTTAGCATTCTGCCGCTTATTGGGAGGTTCTTTGCTGGACAGGATTTCCAGACGTTCCAAGTTGCTGAATATATTGTCTATTCTTGCCTGAATCTCATTTTCTACTACTGCAAGGAAATAAAAATGTGATTTGATTTGAATTGAAGAACTGCAATCTGAGTGAAGGTAGAAACTCTAAAGCAGTCAAACCAGTATTTAAAACTTGACAGATGCAAATTCTTACTGGGTGAAAATCAGATATCTAAGAACTATACGTATCATGAAAAGCCACTTCTTTAACTCAGTAATTTGAGACTCTTGCTTTTTCCTCCTCCTTCAAGAAAGAAGGAAAGACCCTGCTCCTTCCAAGATATCGGAGCTTCCTTCCCTATCACCTCCAGGTATTAGGGTTAGAAGCTCCCACATTCCCCCCTGCAGCCCCTTCCTGTTCCCTCAGCGGGATTTGCTCACACAAGCAAATAATATATATTATGTACAATATATAATAGCCAAGGTGATTCTCACAACAATGGCGATCTAAACCTCTGAAAACTGTTAACACAGAGTTAATACACATCACCCATACCTACAGCAGGAGGATTCAGAGGTGACAGGAACTGGCAGAGTGGCCAAAGAGCTCAGAAAGACATGGCCGAAACAGGGCAGAGCAGCCCTGGCAGGTGGAAATCAAGGCCACAAAATAATTGCCTCTGTAATCATCTATGTTGCAATTGCTTCTGATAATCTGCACTGACATAGCAGAGGGGCAATAGTACACAGTGCAAACTCGTACTTTAAGGAGATAGGAAACTGATACAACTGGAGAAAAAAAGAGCAATTTGGTTTCAGTTACCGTAGTCATTGTACAGCAAAACGCGGCACAAGCCACAACCCCCTTCCTCACCTGACAACCACATTTTCTAACCATGTCACAACCCAGCATTTCACAACTTCAGGAACTGCACAGAAGGCTGAAGGACCGGAGCACTATTAATCACCTGACATTCCTGCTTTTAAAGAAGGTGAGCTACGAGGTTGAAGGTACGCACCCTCCAGAGCACGTCCCCAGACCCATTATTAAGAGGACAGAAGCACCGTCAATGTCTGTGCTGCCGTGAGGACAGTCCTGAAGCCATGGTCAGACCCAATATAAATAATTGCCAAATCCTACAAGCACCATTTGTTCTTATTTTGCATTTAAGATTAAAGAGCTATAAAGACAAACATTATTAACCAACTGCTAACTTCTCCGCTGTACCTCAGGACTTCACCGCACTCAGCAGAACCCAGAAAAGCAGAGAGCAGATACAGCCCCTTTTCTTTGCCCTTTGATCCCACACAGTCAAAGAGCACGTAACTCACACATACAGACACAAATCAATTGTGTCCTAATTCATCTCTCTATCATTTACAACAGCTAAACTTAACAGAAAAGCAACCAGGAGAGCAGACAGACAATTACGTCAGGTTTTGGTCATCTCACACTTCTCTGAGCAAGAAGAGATTACTTGCCCAAAGATGGAAAAGGAAAGCTGCAACAGAAAGTTTGATTCCCTGGCTCCTGTTCCTGCTCTTCAGCCAAAAGATAATCCCTTTTTCCATAAGTTCTGAAATACACACTAATATCTAGAGCACACACCTGTATCTTCATATATAGAGAGAAACTATGTTCATGTATTGACTATGGAAGATGGTACACAACTCTATCTCTTGAAACAGTCTCAAGTAGCAGAGGCAAGATGGCAAATTATACAAATTTTCAAGAGGTTTCAAAATCACATCCAGTGAACAGCAGGCCAGGACGTCTGGCATTGTACTAGAAGCAGTACAACCACCACAAAAAACAGTCGTTCTGTTTTGATAGGAAACTTATCACAGCCCTTTTTACAACGAAGTCACGCTTCACAAATATATTTAGGGCAACAGAAGTCAGTCAACATGTGCCCAAACGTAGCTGGTCAACGCAGTGTCCTCTCACTTCAGAAGTTCCTGATGAGGCCCATTAGCAATTACTCATACAGGAATTAAGGCTTCAAACACAGGTCCAAAATACATTTGCCAATTCTGCACCGAGGTAAAAAGTCCTGCCACAACATAACATAGTATTTTATTACAGTCATTTTATTAGCACAGGGTTATAGTCCAAATTTACTGAAGTAATTTCAGACCTAGCTGTTCCACATATTTCTCGTAAGTAGATGGAATTACAGGCTCTGGCTCTGATGCAAGCCAGAACTGCCAGCATCATCCTGCTTAAATTCCTGCACACCAAATCACAGCATTTTCCCCAGAACCTGGACTAAGCATCTTTTGGGGAAGACTGCCAGTTAGTGGATGCTTAAGGAATAGCAAAATGACAGGACAGACATACAATCACATTTCTCAGCTTTTTGAGCTCATAACAAACTAGCCTGGTGACGTCCTGAATTTGCAGTTCTGTCCACCTCAGTGTGTTCGTTATACCTCCATGAATGCATCAATGTGGCGTTTTTAACCTGTTCCATGTTGCAGGCCCCCACAGCATACCCTGACAATGAGTTCCAGGATCTAACAGCACCAAAAAAGTATCTGGCATTCCCATACCAAGACACTGCAGAAGCACCCATTGTAAACACTATTTTTCTATTAAAAAATTACAATAGGAAGATGATTTGATGTAAATTCTTGCTCTGTCTTTTCCGCTCTGTCCTTGTCGTGGCTTGTCCTCAAACCAGGACCATCCTTCACACAAAACATCACCTTATTATAGTAAAGTAGTACATCACCTATTATAGTAAAATAATTTTAATGCATTCCAAATCAGTGATGTGTCTCACCACTTGATCACAATGAGAGCCAAATTTGTTCCAATAATGACTGTAAATACAATGATAAAGCACACAGAGTTAAAGATTCAAACTAAATCAAATCAGTGCTGGAGTGGGGCTTTTCTGACTAATTAGTTACTTACAGTGTACTGAGTCTTTGTCTGAAGTCTCCAGGCGCCCCATGTAAGATTGGACCTCATGGACTTGCCTATCAAAAGACAAAGAGTAAATTAACCGGAGAAGTCGGTTAACAGCAACAAAATCAAATCATTTTTCAATACCTTAATTTTCAGTTTCTTTTACTTAGAAGTACTTTTTAGAACACAACAGCAATCAGCTACATGGTATTGAGTGCAGACAGCCCATCACCGAACATGGAAACCCAACCCAGTTCTTCAGTATGAAGAAAGCTGTGCTTTCACTTAATGTGCAGCTACAAAATAGCTTTCAGTTTAAAAAACAAAAATCAAGGTGAAAGGGCTTTTTCTTTCTTCAGGGATTTCCAACCCAGTTCTAGCTCCCTTTCCATATCTATAACCTGAACTAGGGCTCTCCCCGGTGTCACACCCCATGTCAATGGCATGCTGAAAGCCATTAAGATCTACCTACTCCAATACAACCACGGAGACAAGATTTCAGATTCACGCTAGGAACTCACAAGTGGGGAGCATGGCAGAGGGAAGATGTGACTGGGAGAAGGGTTGGTGCAAGCGAGACCTTAATAATAGATCTGCAGTGAAATACTACCTACGTCCACCACTAAACTCCAGGCTGCTGATACGATATCACACCTTTTTGTCACTGCGTAAGTGGGCAGTGCACATCTTCAACACTAAACACAAGTTTTGTCCCTCCCTTCTCAAAAAGAAAACCGAAGCAGCAGCAAAGGATCAGACAAGGACAATAAAGATTATGAAAACTTCTTATTACAGAGCAGCTTTTATGTAAGAAACTGTTGTCCAGTCTGGACTGGAGATGATAGCGGAGCGATACCCTAGAGCATAAATGGCACAGGAGAAGGTGAATAAGGAATGACTTTCCCTGTCTCTTACAACCTATGAATTACAGAGGTATCAAATGAAATTAAAAGACAGCTTAAAACTGAAGAGAAGGAACTCCTGATGCTGAACATGCAGTAGCAAAAGGAAAAAACCAAAAATCCTAAGCACTGATGGTTGTTAAATTCTTCTGTTTCAAGAAGTCCCCAAGCCACACGTTTCTGGGAGATCGGGACAATATTCAACAGAAGTATCACAGATGTTTGCCCACTTCTTACTGTCTTTCCTAGAGACCTCAGTTAGGCAATGCTGAACACCCACAGACGGACCTTTGGTCATACTTGGTGTGAACAACCTCACAGCAGCAGGGATTCAGAACTCAAGAAATACACTTTAAAAGTTACAAAATTATCGTTATCTTTTTAAAAAAAAATTTAAGAGACCATAATTCTGGTCATATTAGTGACTCTTTTTCTGGTATATGTACTGTTTGATAACTGCAGCACAAACATTTATGAAGCCAGACCTCTGAAACCAACTTACTTTACAGAGTAGTAAAATATTTCTTCTTCAGTTATGAGATTTATTTTTTTTAATAACTACCAGGGCAACCTTTCAAATCCCAACACTGTGCTGCTAAAGAGATAACTGAGTATGTCATAAGTACCGTGTTACTTGGAATTAACTAGAGAACCAATTCAATATCTGGTATCTTGCAATGCATACTTGTTCTATAGTTTGGTTTTCAATCAGTTTCTCTAGGATGCCCTAGGACAGCTTGAGACTCGCATTGCTCTAAAAAATACCTGTTTAGAAAGCCAGGAGAAGGAGACAAATCAGATCATGTGCAACTGGATCAGAAAAACTACTTCATGCCCACCAGGATTCTTCCCATGCCAGAAAATAGAGTAAATATAGGGAAGAGAGTTTAAAAATTCAGAGTAACCTCAGACTGACAACAAACTACAACAGAAACACAACTCAGTGACTACAATCCCCAGAGAAGCTGTGGCTGCCCCATCCCTGGAGGGGTTCAAGGCCAGGTTGGACGGGGCTTGGAGCAACCTGGGCTGGTGGGAGGTGTCCCTGCCCAGGGCAGGGGGTGCCACTGGGTGGGTTTTAAGGTCCCTTCCCACCCAAACCATTCTGTGATCACAGAATAAGGGAATATGGAAATGGGAACAAGACAAGACTACTCCCCATATCAATAAGAGTTCCTATTATGGGTGTGCATTTCTAGATCAACAGCAGGATTTCCTGCTCTTCCCTACAGGTCACTCTATAGTGTTGTTCAATTAAAGACTCCTTCTTACCACACCACCTCCTTCAACAGAGCTCAACAGAGAAACCCACTACCACTAAAAGCTGGAATACTAACTGTCTCCTTTGGCTCTTTCTCACAAGCTTTGGGTGAGCATTCTCACACTAAGCTGCAAGATTTTTTGCCTTATTTTGCAATTTTCATACCACTTCTACCTCCCCAGATTAGCACTGTCTGTGAAACAGAGCGGGTTTTATCGTCATGGGGTCACACAGTTCCTGAGGTGGCTTAAATTGTGTCTGCTAGCCGCCAGAAAACCCCTACACGCCATAAAACCCCAATCAAATTCGCATGCCTTAAGTGTATGTACACCTAGTAGCACAGAATCCCATGTTTGCAGTGAATACTTGCAATCCTGTGTTTTAAAATCCCGAGGCGAGCAGGCTTGGCTTGCTTTGGGACTGACGTGGCTAAAGCGGGCTGGCTCTCCGGACAGAGAGACGGACAGCCCGGAGGGACAGGCTTTTCCTTCCTTCCTTCCTTCCTCGGCCGAAGCACAGCCCTCAGGACAACGCTTCGGGGCGGGTGACGGGAATTTTTATGAGAGAAAAAGCTTCTGGAGGGCGCCGGGCCGCCGGCAGGCCGTGCGCCCGCGCCCTCTCCCCCCGCACCGCACCACCCCACCCTCCCCGGGCAGACGGCGGGGGCCGATCCCGACCCCTCGCCTCCCCGCGGGGCTCAGACCCCCTCCAGCCGCCCGCCGCCGCCTCACGCACTTGTTGGTCTGGTGGTAGAGACCCTCCATCGCGGCGGCCGCTCCGCCGCCCACGTCGCCGCCCTTCACTTCCGGCCCCGCCGACTTCCGCTTCCGCCGCCCGCGGACACGCCCACCACCGCCCTCCAGGCGCCTGCGCCGCCCGCAGCTCCCGGCGCGGCCGCCAGGGGGCGCTGCCGGACAGCCCGCGGCGGGCGGGGAGAAGATGGCGGCGGGGGGCGCTGTGGGACGGGGGGATGTGGCCTCACAGGGCCCTGTGGAATGGGTGCCGTGCTTTTACCCGCCGTCTGACCCCCAGAAGCCGGCAGTTGTCTTCTTTCCCCCCTGGTTGGCCTCCGCGTCCGCTCATGGTCAGCTCCACCGGGCTCGAGGGAGGGAGGGGTCATCCCAGTGTGGGTGTTTGGAGCCCACCCAAACCGACCTGAACCATGTGGTGCCTCTGCCAGAGAAGCTGTGGCTGCCCCATCCCTGGAGGGGTTCAAGGCCAGGTTGGACGGGGCTTGGAGCAACCTGGGCTGGTGGGAGGTGTCCCTGCCCAGGGCAGGGGGTGCCGCTGGGTGGGCTTGAAGGTCCCTTCCCACCCAAACCAATCCATGAGTCTGTCAGGTGTGGACCCTGTGAAGTAGTTATTTTAGATTCCCATGATGGTCAGTGAAGATGTCAGTGAAGATATCTGGCTTTGGTCATTTGAACTGCATCCACTTCATAGAATGAGAGAATGGTTCGGAAGGGACCTTAAAGATCATCTCATTCCACCCCCTGCCCTGGGCAGGGACACCTCCCACCAGCCCAGGTTGCTCCAAGCCCCGTCCAACCTGGCCTTGAACCCCTCCAGGGATGGGGCAGCCACAGCTTCTCTGGGCAACCTGGGCCAGGGGCTCACCGCCCTCAGAGGGAAAAATTTCTTCCCAATCTCTAACCTAAATCTCCCCTCTTTTAGTTTAAAACCCTTCCCCCTCGTCCCATGGCTCCCCTCCCTGATCCAGAGTCCCTCCCCAGCTTTCCTGGAGCCCCTTTAGGGACTGGAAGGGGCTCCAAGGTCTCCCCGGAGCCTTCTCTTCCCCAGGCTGAACCCCCCCAGCTCTCTCAGCCTGTCCCCACAGCAGAGGGGCTCCAGCCCTCCCAGCATCTCCAGGGCCTCCTCCGGCCCCGCTCCAACAGCTCCATGTCCTGCCGGTGGTGGGGGCTCCAAAGCTGGACACAGCACTCCAGGTGGGGTCTCCCCAGAGCAGAGCAGAGGGGGAGAATCCCCTCCGTCGACCTGCTGTCCCTTTCAGTCCTTCATTTTCATAGAACTACTTTAACTCCAAAGGTTTGTTCACGAGTGGCCATGCTCAGCTCAGGGCATCCATTGTGCAAATAGCTTTTTTTTCTTAATAATCCTGTTTTTTCCCCTTGCCTTCAGACACAGTAAATTCCCTACCCCAGGTTATCACCCATTCATTGTGTAACAGCAGGTTCCTCTGCCGTTTTCCACAGGGCTGGCAGTTTAGGCCTTGCTCTGGGGTTCGATGAAAGGCTGCCTTCAGTTAGCTCATCTGCACATAGTTCATTAATTGTTTTGACCAGATAATCAACCACAGTTGAAGCCCCAAACCTTTCTTGTATGTGCTGGGCTACAAAACCTGGCTGCTTTATGGTTGTAGTCTGCTGAGACATCTGATCTCCTGCAACCTTTCGATTTTATGGGAGAATCAGGGAGAAGGTGGATTATCAAAAAAAGTGTAGATATAAGCCAGGTAGTCTGGGCACCAGGACATTAGAAATGCTGATACAAAAACTGATTGATTAAAAAATTAGGACTGTAACTCATTCTGATCAGTGGACTTTACTGGAAAATAAGTTTTTGTCAAGAAACACGACTTCGTGCTAACAAGACAATGAGCTTGATTGGGAAAAATTGGGAAAGTTATATATTCTGTAAAACGTTCAACTTAATACCACAACATCGATCATTTAAAAATTAGTAGGAGCAGTCTCTGCCCTCATGGACCAGGCAGTCAGGGTATGGGGTTCTTTCCTCTCTCCACTATTTCTTCCATCTCTTAAACGTCGTCTTAGAATCATTTGGGTTGGAAAAGACCTTTAAGATCATCGAGTCCAACCAAGTCCAACTTTCATCTCAGATGATGTATGAAACTTTCTTTGTCTGCCCTGCCCTGCCATGCAGCAAGCCAGGTCTGTGGCAAAGGATTATCCCCTCGATGTCCAATAGTGACTCAAACCAAAGGGATCACATCAGGCTAAGAATAAACAGTGTATGAATTAACCACAGCGGTAACAAATACCTTCAGTCCTTTTTTCTTTGTTCTCCCTTATCTGAGTCATTATACCCTGTTTTCAAACACTTTCTGGAAATAGAGAGGTTGAATGAAAATAGATGCCGGGATTTCCCTCCTGGCCAGGGCTTTCAGAAGTATCACAAGAGTTTTGATGAAGTGGCAAGCACTGAAATACAACAACGAATTTCTGTTCTTTTGTGAAGAAATTTATTTTTGCCAGAAACAACATGCTGCAAGCAAGCTTCTGTTCTTGTTAGACTTCAAGTCCTTCCAGGAGGAGTCCTTCAGCAAATTGGCTCATTTAGACACAACAGCCAGGAGCACGGAGAGTGAAAAAAAAAAGGGGGTTTTGTTCAAGGAAAGCCTCTGTATTGTAAACAGGATAAAAGGGGATGGAGAGAGTCACTTATCACTGTCTAATGTGTCCCCAGGTCATTCCTGTGCAGCGTCTACTGGAGAAAAAGGATTTCATATTCGCTGCTCTCTTAGAAACCCCAAGCCAGCCAACTGTGGGGATTTTCTCTATCACACAATCTACAGACAGCGTGTGCATCCAGCGGCGGCGTTCAAACCCCCGTCAGGGCATTCCCTATCGCTCCCCTCTGGCTTGTAGTTTAAAGCCTTGCAGCACCAAAGGGAAACCTGGATCCTTGTAGGGTCTCCTTTGTTCTGCCTGTACCAGCCCGTTTCCCCCTCACAGCTACGGGACTTTGTTCTCTCTCCCAAAAAACAGACCTTTATGCTCTATTTAAAACCAGACCCTAATAATGTGTCTCTCCCTGTTTCTGTAAGCACGATCCCAAAAAGCACAGAAACTGTCTTCCCCCCTCCTCTCTCCCTCCCTCCCTCTCTTTTTCGGGCACACAAAGTATTCCCCAGCTCTTTGCATGCTTTCTTGATACTAATAACTGTGGCTTTAAAAACAAAGGAGTGCCGAACCTGAGGGCATGCCGCGGAGGCAAGACATTTAGATGAATGCTTGATGGAGGCTCCTCACTTAGTCCAGCTGCAGGCCATGGGGCTGCATGTCCCAGCTCTGACAGACTCCCTTACACAAGCCAGACCTCACAGCGCGCCTCTCAGCATTTCGAGGCTGTGGAAGTGGAGAAAAAGGGAAGGGGAGACACGACAAGAATGTTGGAGACTCATCTATCAAATTTCTTGGGCTGTTGGGTGATGTGCTGGACCCAGGTCTTCCTGGGCAGTAAGCTTTTTAAAGACACATTACACCTTCCTTCTCATCTTCCCAAAGTAAGAACATTTCTGCACTACTATCACAGTCATTTTTGAGACTGATCTGTGACCAGAAGAGTCACAAATGGTTGGAACATCATTCCCTTCTTCATATAAGGACCAGGTGAAGGGATACGGGCAAGGGTGGGGAAGGTCAGGCCAATGGGAAAAGAAGTCAAGCAACATCTCTACCATTTCACTAGCTCCCTCCCTTCTGCAATGATGGCAGGGAAATATGATGGAAATAGAGACAGAAGGAAAAAAAATAATCACCAAGTGGTGAGAAACACTGTAGCATCCCCCAGCCTTAGGGGTCTTTGAGACACAAATGGCTGGAGGTTCTTAGAATATCCCGGGCAAGTATATTTGCCTCATGCTTTTATTCTTCCCCGGGTGATAACCACAGGTCACTACCAGAGATGAAATACTGACCTTGATGGACTTCTGGTACATGCACTGCATTGGGTATGTTTGGTACCTCCATGCCTCCATTGCAGTTTGTTATCATAATAACAATTAAACATGGCTCAGTTCTCCATGCAGGACTTACAGCCCCTTCCAGTATCTGAGGGGGCTACAGGAAAGCTGGAGAGGGACTTTTTACAAGGGCATCGCTATTGATGTCCTACCACTACTGATATGACAAGGAGTAATGGCTTCAAACTGGAAGAGGGGAGATTTAGATGAGATCTCAGGAAGAAATCCTTTGCTGTGAGGGCAGTGAGTCCCTGGCCCAGGTTGCCCAGAGAAGCTGTGGCTGCCCCATCCCTGGAGGGGTTCAAGGCCAGGTTGGACGGGGCTTGGAGCAACCTGGGCTGGTGGGAGGTGTCCCTGCCCAGGGCAGGGGGTGGCACTGGGTGGGCTTGAAGGTCCCTTCCCACCCAAACCAGTCTGTGATTCTATGACTGAGATTTTTGTGCCTTTTCCCTGCTGATCATGTCTCAGTTTGACCTTATCAATGAAATTCAGAAAACAGAAGAGTCTCCTCCAACAAAGCCAAGGAGGCAGAAGGGACAAGAAATGACATTTCCTTTCCCAGTCAAGGATGAGATGAAACTGCAGTAATCCTGCCAAGAAATGTAGCACCTTGCGTCCATGTGCCCAGCATCAGGAACTTGTTAGGAGCCTCAGTTGCCTTCTGCTGGGATGGCATTCCCCCCTGAATCCCAAATCCCGTAGCAATCTGTAGCAATCTCTGGGTCCAGGCCTTAAAAGCTCTGGCTTTGACAACCTGAATTATTTACTGGGCAGCCCTGTTTGATACATAAATGTATAAGGACAAATTCTGTTTCTGCACTAATGTAGCCCTGAACTGTATGCATAATTTAACACTCACATAGGAAAATCTGAAAATGTGTGAGCGAAAACATGTGCTATTATCCTGATTTTTCCAGGGTTCAGTTCCCTGACAGTCAGTCTCGCTGAAATGTGTCAGGTTAAGAATTCCATCAGAATTAGACAAAATCATCAGCTGCTTTGGGAAATTTTAAGCGCAGATCTGTTGTGTGACACTCTTTTCCACTGAATAAACACCCATTTGCTAGGTCTAATTTTGGCAAACCGATCCAGATAACTATACTGCTTTGTTCATTACTTTAATAGTTAATTCTGAACTGCGTTCCAAGTCAAATCTGGCTGTCAGTCTGCCTCACGCTCACATTTTGTCAATATGTGGGATCTCAAAATTCAAAGAAAAAAATTGCAAAAACCGTTTTCATCCACGTTTCATCAACCGGGTAATCCAGGCATAAAGAGATGGACGTGCCGGGCTACCTCTCCCTGCTTCTCACACGCTGGACTGGATGCTCCAGGGGCTGTGATATGTTTGTTGTTAAAACAGCCTGACACAAAGAAGCCCCGGGAGCTGCATGCATCCACAGGATAGATGTCTTCTTCTGTCAATCCAGCTGGAGTCCCCCCAAGAGGGAAAACTGGATTGTCTGTATGGGTGAGGGGAGGGTGGGGAGAGTCCTCTAAAGAATGTCATAGAGGAATTTTCCTAAAACCTTCTCCAGTAATCTGAACAAAACCGTATCAAGTCTTTTGCCATTAACGGAGGCCAGGAGAAAGTGTGAGGACTGAATGCGAATAAAAGATGGGATTTGCTGTTCGGTCCAGCCTGGTAGTTCCCGTGCCAAAAAGTCCATAGTAGCCAGCTTGACTGGGTGTTGCTCAGATTGAGTGTAATTACAGCAGTGTGGTGCTTTTCAGGCCGTTTTCCAAGGCCCAGATCAGACTGATGCTTTACTCGGAGGGGGGTCCCCGGAGTTTCTTATAACTGTGGGCTATGTTGGCATTCAGGAACGTATAGATTAGCCTCCAGACAGGGATCTCTTCAGGGGGGTTTCTTTTTACCAACTCTGCACTCATCATCCAATACACCGTGCCATATAGCAAACCCAGCCCTAACACCGACTTTTCTGGTGCTTTTGCAGATTTTCTTCTTGGGAATTTAATTTTGCCGTCTTCTCAAGAGGCGGTTTTGGTACCTGAAGGTAACGTAAACCACATTTCTTTGGGGTTGGAGAATACCTGAAAAGGGATGGAGAAGCAGATTGTGTCTCGTTAGCCTTTCTGTTCTTTAAGGGTGAGGCTCAGGTCACAGGCTGAGGAGCATCGTTTGTGTCAGTTTGGTTCGGCTTCCTCGGCAGCAGGAGCGGGCCGGGCATGGATGCAGGCAGCTGGAGCTGCAGATGTCCCCTTGGAAGCGAGGTGACTCCACTGGTGCGGTGGCATTTACCCGCTTGCCAGGATGTCTGGAGGGAGAGGGAAGATGCCAGAGCAGGAGCTGTCAGACAGCCTGTCGCACCGCCGTGTTGGAGATCTTATCTCCGGTGATTAGCCTGGCCCTGCTGCACTGCTGTCTTCGCTCCCCTGAGCTATCTGTCAATTTGCTGCCTCTATTTCAAATTCAAAGAAGGGCTTGTTTTTCCTAAAGCTTATCTGCTTTTTCTGACCAGACAAGATGGTCTAATTGCAAAAAAATCTACCTCCAGCAGCCAGCCTTGCACCTCTTGTGTTACGATCCAGTCTTCTCCCAGGTTCAGTTGCATTTGCCCGCTCCAGTCATTGGTTGTGCTGGCAGCAGGGGTTTATTTGCCCCAGTACAAGGCAGGTTTGTTTAACAATAAACAAAAACTGCAAAATTACATCTACCAGTCTTCCCTGTCTTAATGAAATGGATTTACTTCATTGCTTATTCAAGTTTTCCAACACTGTTCCGGCGACCGGAGCATCATGGTGCGGTTAGTTGCAGCGTGGTTCAGGAGCTGGGGCTGTGACGGGTGGCACAAGAGCTCCAGGTTTCATTGCACTCTACATGTGGTTTTGGATTGTCCGTGTTGGGAGGAATCCATAATCACTTTAGTCCCTGCTAGACCGGTGTCTCGTGAGATGAACGAGGGCTGCTCACCTCCCTGGTCGTGCTGCCCACAGCCAGGGCGGCTCTGCTGACAGCAAGGAACATGCCCAGCAAGCCAAACTGAGCACAACGTGCAAGGGAAAGGTGTGGGAGTCAATGGAGGAGGTGGGAGGGCTGAACATGAAAGGTCAGCAACGCATCATGAAGAGATTAATTTTTTTAACACAGTTTTTACCATTTTTTCTTCCCGTTTTTGGAAAAGTACCTGAAATTCAAGATCATTTTCTGTTGGCCTTATCCATCGCTGAACTGGCGGTAGCTTACTATCCTTGTGGTTCTGAATTTCCCAAGAGATAGTTTTAACTCCTGCTGGATGATTTGGTGAATTATAAAAATTATATAATACTATACATAATTATAGAATATTATAAAACTGTGCTGGTAACAGGAATTCACAGCTTATCTCTGCCTGACATTTCTGCATCACTTCCCCGCAGCCTCCAAACCAGATAAGTTCTTTGTTCACAGCAAGTGATGCAAAACCAGCCTGTCTCCGCTGGTGGCAGAAGACTTTGGTGCATTTCCACCTGCCAAGACTCTTCTCCCCAGTGTCCATACCCCAGGCTGGTTGGGAGAACCACTCCTGCTTCCCCAAGCCCGCTTCACTTTCCTGCCACAGCTGTTGCAAAACACCTGCTTTTCCAGCATTTCAGATGCCACAAACTTTGATTCCATGATTATGAGTTCAAACTAGAAATATAACATTTATTTTTAGGGACTTTTTATGCTAGAAAGAAAAACATCTTATCATTTTTATTGCAAATGCTGAGATTAATTCCTCTGGCCTGTGTCAGGTAAGGTGCTCTCTCAAACCTGCCTGTTAAAATAACATTATTTCAGTTGTAAGGCTGAACACAAGGATGCTCACGAAGTCTCCACTTTTTCTCTGAATCACTGACCATCTCTCTGAAATGAGACAGAGGAAAAGCAGAAATAAAAGCGGCATCACTCTGTAGTTACCAGCCACATCACTCTCAGCAAGGGGAGCTGTGTTTGCCAAGGCCACGTTAACGCTAATGACTGTGTGCTTGACGCTCAACCTTGGACAGATTTGCAATGTAAATCTCTCTCCCTCCTCCCAACCAGGATTGCTTTGTTTCTGTCTACAGCAGCATCAGGCCCATTCCTGCATTCTGGCAGCTGTGATGTAGGAGCCCTGCCTTTCCTGTGCTGGAGCCGCCACTGCTCTCGCCCACGTCGCAGGGGCGAACACATACGGGATGGACCATTTGTCAAGCACATGCAAGCTCTTTCTGCATGTACTTGGCCACGAGCAGAGAGGACCAGGCTTGGTGAGGCTCTGAGCAATCTGATCTGGTTGAAGATGTCCCTGCTTACTGCAGGGGGGTTGGACTAGATGGCCTTTAGAGATCCCTTCCAACCCAACACATTCTATGGTTCTATGATTCTATGATTCTATGACGTGGCTGTGGGTGGTTCACTGTGGGGTCCAACACTGCCCACTGTGGAGCCTGGCTCAGCTTGGGGTCCCACACTGCCCAGGGGGAGACTCACTGAGGCTCAGCAGGAGACCACCATGGCAATACGGGTGACTTGGCATCAGATCACATTTTCTTGCAGAACCACTAGCTATTTCTTCCCTCAAAATGGTCATGAGGGTAGCCAGCAACAGCATGCCTTCCCCTCTCCACCACCTTCTTGGGAAACAAGGATGCTGTTTTCACCACGCTGCCCCAGAGTGGGAGGTGGTTGCTGGAGTTGAGGGCTGGAGCTAGAACTTGGTCAGCAGCATCTTTCCCTGGGCGACACAGTCACCTTCTCCTGCCCCTCAACAAGGTTTGAGCTCTGTGGATGCTACTGCATGTAAGAGTTGGACAGAGAAACAGAGCAAGCACAAGGGCAAGATAAATCCTTTGAGAGGGAAAAGCACGACCATGAGCTCTGTGAGCAACTGGAGACCAGTGGTGGACTTGGAGACTGAGGTCTTCAGTGCAGGTCTCCAGATCTTCTTCAGCTCCTGAGAGATCCTGGATGTTCCCAGTGAAAAATAGGATGGGATTAGTTTTGGGCTGCTGGTAAAGGCCTGTCTGGAGTCCTCAGCACAAGAACAACATAGACCTGGTTGAACGGCTCAAGCGGAGGGCCACAAAGATGATCCAATAGCTGGAGCCCCTCTGCTGTGAGGACAGGCTGAGAGAGCTGGGGGGGTTCAGCCTAGAGAAGAGAAGGCTCCGGGGAGACCTTGGAGCCCCTTCCAGTCCCTAAAGGGGGCCTACAGGAATGATGGGGAGGGACTCTGGATCAGGGAGTGTAATGATAGCACATGAGGTAACAGTTTCAAACTGAAGGAGGGGATATTGAGATGAGATCTGAGGCATAAATCCTTTGCTGTGAGGGCGATGAGCCCCTGGCCCAGGTTGCCCAGAGAAGCTGTGGCTGCCCCATCCCTGGAGGGGTTCAAGGCCAGGTTGGACGGGGCTTGGAGCAACCTGGGCTGGTGGGAGGTGTCCCTGCCCAGGGCAGGGGGTGGCACTGGGTGATCTCTAAGGTCCCTTCCAACCCGAACCCTTCTGTGATTCTGTGATTCTATGATTCGATACTGGGTGTGGCAAAAGGAGGGAGATGGTGACCGCACAAGTTGACCAGAGCACAGGAGCACATTTCTGCAGCGTGGGAGCCTGTTCCCAGCTGTGGTCTCACTGCCAGTGTCCATATCTGGTCCTGTACAGCAACGCTTCACCTTCTTTCGTCATTATAGTACCCACAGATATCAAAGTGCTATCCGTTTCATTGCTGGAGAATTTGAGGCAGAAGGAGACTCAAGCTGTCTAATAGTAGACTTGAGGAAAGACTAGAGCGCAACTTTCTAGTCCCTGCTGCTCTGGCCAGTGGTTCTCACTGGTATCTCCTCCTCTCATTACTAATGTGCTGAGTATTCCTGCAGCCCTGAACTGGGACGTTTTTCCCAGTTGCAAACTGGGGAGAAGCAGCACCGCAGCTCCTCCCAGAGAGCTGAAGGAGCGGCAGTGCCTCAGGGCACTCAGTAAATGAATAAAAAAACCAAGAGTCAGAACTGATTAGGGAGCTCAGGTTTTGGCTCGGACTCTCTAGAGCCTCCAAGGCATTGCAGAGGCTCAGAACCTCATTACTGCTATAAAGTGAATTCAGTAATTAGCTCAGGTCAAAAGTTTATGGCTTGGAGACTGCAGCTGGGGAAATGGTTCCTCCTGGACGTTAGAAACCAAACTGCAGAAAGCAGCAGTGTTGGCATCCAGGCAAAACACTTAATCAAAGATCCTGCAGATGGGACTGTCCTGCTCTATAGTCTTACCGGCCAGCGAGCGCTGCAGTGCTGTCCCCTCGGAAGGAAATACACCGCGGTGGGGAAGCAGGCAGGACATTCCCACAAAGACTTGTGAACCTAGGAATTGCCTGACTGGGTGGGTTCTGGTCTAGCTAAGCCGAAATCCCACCATGGCCAGGACAAGGTTTTTCAAACAAGGCTGCAGGTACCTGTTGGAGGCTGTATCCTACCCCTGTTGCCTCCAAGCAGCCGAGACCCAAAGCAGGAATTCACTCCCATGGGATGGTGTTGTCGTCGGTTTAAGTAGCCGTTCTCTGCTTAAATGTTTCTGTCTTCCTGGTTTCAAAGATAGCCCAAAGCAGCAACTCTCCATCCTTGATTTGTCCTACATACAAAAGCCTTTCAGCGGCTGAATTTTTTTTATTTTCAATTTTATGCAATATCCCCCAATGATATGAGACAGGAAAGCCCAGTATCATTTGCAGTTCAATCATTTTGGTTGTGTTTTTAACAATTTACCTGACTCCCAGACAACTAATTTTCCTTATAATGCTCAGACCTCTGGGTCTCATCCCACCCTGAGAGGCCTCTGCAGTTTTGCTCCGTCCCGTGGGGTGCGAGGTGCGTATTGCCAGCAGTCAGAGTGGCACTGCTGGGCTCCGGTGTGGCACTGGAGGATTTTCCATCCTTGCCTTTACCCGGGATCATGCACCCTCGCATCCTGCCTGTTTCGAGACCGCAACGCAGAGACGGTGCCACGCTGCCCAGCCGGACATGCTGCCTCCTCTCCCCTCGCCCGACTACGCCAGAGAGAAAGTGGGACGGGGAGGAGGGAAGGGAGGGGCTGAAGGATTAAACAAGACAGACCAGAAAGCCTTGAATTTTTCCCCTAATACTCAGCCATTTAATGACTAGTTTGATGATAAGCATGAAATTAAATAGACAAAGAAAATTCTCTCATGTCTAAGAAGTCAGCGGATAATTAGGCTTTGATGGGGGACGTTCTGAGATACTTTCTGCTTATTTCGTGAGTCTGATTTAATGCTGTGGCTGCCTTGGTTGTCCCCACGGTTGAACTCCACTGATCTCTCCTGGCCAGACCTCAGATAGATGCTGGTGCTGGCTGCTGTCTCCTTTGTTCAGGGAAGTGCTAGTCCTCTGGAAGAAACTTCCTCAATAAGGAAGAGCTCTCTGTTCCTCTTATTTTCCATATCCCCTGTTCTTCCTCTTTATAGCTCACTTCACCCAGAGCAATGTTAACATAAAGCTGTACAAAGAATTTGGTACGCGTATTTGACTTCTCCCCTTGTGAGGGGAAAACCAGCAGCAGCAGTGTGAGGAACAGCAGCTTTGAAACTCAAACATGTTGTTTCTGTACCTGTTTATAGATGCAAGTGCTTTATTGTCAGTCCAAAATTTTTAAAAGCCAGAAGAGAATGAATCAGACCCAAAACCCCTAGCTTCAAAGGTCTGAGGACTACCTAGATTAAAAACCATTGCACACAGAGTATCCTGGTGCCTCCCAAGGTAGCCATAATTTGAGCACTCCTAAGCGTCCAGGAAAAAAAAATTTTGTCACACGTAAGCAGTCCTAAATATATGTTATGCTTTAATTTCAAGCAAATGCCGGCTCATTATGCCGACACTTCAAGCCAAAATCACCAAAGGCAAGCTAGAAGCCATGAAATCACAGGTGATAGAAGGCTGTCCTACCTCAAGGTAGGAAAGAGGTGATTAAATGATGGAGAACAAGAAAATAGGGGAGAAATGGAAGGAAGGGAAAGACAAAAGAAATCCCATTTGCGAAGCAAAAGGTGACAGAGTGCCTTTTGATACAGGATTTTAAAAAAACAACGTAAAGCTGAGCGTGTGAGAGAGGAGAGGTGAACCTGAGGCTGCTGGCTTTTTCAGAGTAAACTTTGGACTTGGGGAAAAGTAGGAGGACTGCCCGGCTCTGGCACACAGCATCGACAGCCAGGTGTCATCTGAGAGCGCGGAAAGCACAAGCTTTGATAAAGTCACTGTCCCTGAAACAGCATCTCTTCTGGTTTTAAAAGAAGTTCTCATCATTCCTTCCCAAAATGACAAATCTGATTGACCCCATTGAAAAATCAGACTGCCAGCTCACCCTGACACTCCACAATTTCTGCTTTGATCACAATATATGATGGGAAAAATTCCACATCTTTGAAAGCTTGCCCTGGGAAGGAAAGAAAACCATTTCCTACTAAGCCCTGATCCCAAATACGTTCGGCTGTTTATTTTTGGAGGGAGAAGACCAGCAAACTTGACAGTGCCCATAAGGAATGTCCAGCTGCCGGCAAGCTGTTCACGGCTTTCAGGCTCCGGGGGGAGTGATGGGAGGCGGGGAGGGAGAGTCCGCTTCAGGAATGCTGCTGGGGCGTTTAGGAAGGCTGAGCTGTGTTTGACAGTGTAATAGACCCCCAGAGAAGCACCGAGCCTTATGCGTAGCCCGCAGCTATTTAAGAACTCAAAGCTCAAACATACACACAGAAAGGTTAGCTTTTAATGGATGGTAAATGTTTGGAGAGACCTTTGACCAGCTCTAATACTGCAGCTGACCATTCAGAAAGTCTGTAATGAATGACCACGCATTAGGCTCGGCTGCTCACTTTAGCGGACAATAACTGTCAAACCTTGCTGCTTAACCCCCAGCGAGCTCTCCCGCCTCTCAGGGGGCAACTGAGCAGGTATCGAGGGGGTTAGACCTGGCTTTGGATCGCACTTGTTCTGTACAACTGCCAAAGCGCCCCAGAGCACCATGCTGAGTTGGAGAAGACGCAAGAATACCTTGAATACCTTTGGATGCCTCCAAAAATGCTTTTTTTCCTGATTTTTCACAACATGTTTCAGCCCTGGTCACTGTCAGTAGCTTCATCTGCTCCTGGCAAGGATACGAAAGCAATCAAGTGTCTGGGACTTGGATCCTGTCTGGGCCTTTCTGAGGAAGCCATGAAAGGAGACATGTTGCTTTCCATGTTCTTGGCATATACCACTGGGCTCAAATTCCCCTAAGAATCTCACACTTGAAGACATTCAGCCTCGACACGTGTGCTGATATTCTGAGAATTCTCACTGCAGAAATTTGCACAGGCAGTTTTTGTCAGACTGGAAACTCCTGGAGCCCCCAAGTAAAATATTGCTCACACTAGCCGTACTTCGGTGCCCTCTTCACTAGTCTTCCGTGTCAGACATTTAAATTTTTCCCTCTTTAAAGATTTTAACACTTTCAAGAGACTTTCAGCTTGCCAAAAATAATTCTGATAACCTGGGGCAAAGCCATTGATGCAAAATGAGTCCTCATTCTTACACACACTGTCTGCAGAGCCATGATTTATAACGCCTAAGTTCACTCTCCCATGGACTCACCATCACAAGTAGCTTCTTCCTTGCTCTTCAGATGTCCTCATCACAGAGTGAGCATCCACTCTGGGACAGTGCATCCATATCCTCTAGAGTCCAGCCGCGGGTATCACAGATCCTAAGCAAGAGAACAAAAGTGGTCACTGGTATCTTCACAGCTTGGAAAATGAATCTTTCCTACAGGCAGTCAATGGGTTCCTCATCATGACCTTCTTTGCACTGTTCATCAGCTGTGGTGGTAGTGGGTCCTATTTGGATGTCCCTGAAGTGAGTAGACCTCGGTCAGGTATGGGAGAGTCAGTACCTGGCCTGGACCTATGGCCTGTGCCTGCAAGATGCACATGGGATGGATCCCTGGCAGGACAGAGATATCGTCACATACCCTGTGCCTTGCCGCGGACATCTCTACTGCTTTTCAGGCCACCCTTGGGGCTGGATGCCATGGCACTGGTCCACACTAATATCTAGCATGGTGAAAAGATGACCAGGATAAGAATGTATCTTGTCGCAGGAATTATTTGGGCATTGCTGCTGTACACTGTTAAGTTTCACAGCAGTTTTTTAAGACCTGGCATATTTACAGAGGTCAGATGCTTGGTGGACGATTACTTGGAGACTGGGATCTACTTGATGCCCCCTTACACCACGTGGGATGAATACGGAGGAAGATGAGGCAATGAACGATCATTGTAACTGCACGGGTCAGTCTGTGCACGGCTCTGTGTGTCTCCATGGGAGGGGGGTTGGGGGGTGGATCATAGAATCACAGACTGGTTTGGGTGGGAAGGGGCCTTAAAGCCCACCCAGTGCCACCCCCTGCCCTGGGCAGGGACACCTCCCACCAGCCCAGGTTGCTCCAAGCCCCGTCCAACCTGGCCTTGAACCCCTCCAGGGATGGGGCAGCCACAGCTTCTCTGGGCAACCTGGGCCAGGGGCTCATCGCCCTCACAGCCAAGAATTTCTTCCTCAGATCTCAGCTAAATCTCCCCTCTTTCAGTTTAAAACTGTTCCCCCTTTGTCCTGTCACTCCACCCCCTGATCCAGAGTCCCTCCCCAGCTTTCCTGGAGCCCCTTTAGGGACTGGAAGGGGCTCCAAGGTCTCCCCGGAGCCTTCTCTTCCCCAGGCTGAACCCCCCCAGCTCTCTCAGCCTGTCCCCACAGCAGAGGGGCTCCAGCTATTGGATCATCTTTGTGGCTTCCTCTGGACCCACTCCAACAGGTCCATGTCCTTCTTGTGCTGAGGACATGTATTTCTATAGAGGCGTTTCCACAGGTACGTATATGTCCCTGTGTGAGTGGGTATACATGCCGATGTGCCTGTGTCCGTGTGTGCAAGAGGCGGTGTATCCATACGTGCCGGTGCCTGTATGCGTGTGTACGTGGGAATGACTGACTGCAAGTGTGCCTATATGTGCATATATGTGCACACACGTGTACAAATGAGTGTGCGTACACGCGCGTGTGTGGTCATGCCTACCTTTGCATCTAGGTGCGGGTGTGCACATGTAAGGAAAGAAAGAGGAGCTTTTCTGGGAAAGGGATGAAAAGTAAAGCTCCCAGTAGAGCTCTTGCTGTTCTCAGTCTGGGATTGCTGATAGCGGTGAAAGGCAGTAGGATGTGACACAGCCCTGACCAAAGCCCAAAGGAGGGACGGGCACAGAAGCCCCGTCTCCAGCCTGACACAGGCTCTGGGAGCTGCAAAGCATGTGAAGAGTGCTGGAGGCATGCAAAATGATGAAACAGAAGAACACATCTAGCCATGAAAAACGGAAGAGGCTTTTGCACCGTGATTCATAGCAGTCTCATTGTCAGGCTGAGAAAATATGGGCTGGAAAGGCAGACAATTCAGCTGAACTGCTGGGCTCAGAGGATGGTCACCAATGACATGACGCCCAGCTGGTGGCTGGCAGTGCCGGGGTCACTCCTCAGGGGTTGCTATGTGGGCCCATATGGCTCAAACGCTTTGCCGGTGACTTCCACTGTGATATGAACTCACCTGGAATCACGGGATCATTCGAGGTGCGAGGAATCTCAGGAGTCTCTAGTCTAACACCCAGCTCAAAGCAGCACCAGCTATGAGATCAGACCAGGTTGCACCAAACTTTAAACTTCCAACAGCTTTGTGGGTGATGCTAAATTAGGGTGACGGGGGGTGGGTGGGTGTTTGACACTCAGAATGGCTGAACCTCAATGCAGGAGGACCTTAAACTTCAAGCCTAGACCAAGCCAAAACCTCGTGAGGTTAATACAGGAAGAGTCAACCATTGTTATACTATCTGTCACCCCTTAGTCTTCTCCTCACTCATTCTGCACCAGGGTCGGGATTACCCGTGCATTGCTATGGGCTGGGAGCAAACTGGCTGAGCAAGAATCCTGCTGCCAAAGGCTGGGGGTGGTGGTGGATGCCAGGGTGAAGGTGAGCTGGCAGTCACTCTCACTGCAAATAAGACAAAATTCTTGCTGGACTGTATGTGGAGGAGCACAGCCAGATAGTAGAAGGAAAGTATTGCCCCTCTGCTCGGTGCTGGGAAGGCTGCACCTGGAACACTGCATTCAATTTTGAGCTCCCAGTTCAGAAAGGATGTGGAGAAACTGGAAAGGGATCAGTCAAGGCAACCAAGATGGTCAAGGCCTGGGGCACAAGATCTGCTAGGAGAGGTAGAGGGAGCAGGGCTGATTTAGCAGAGAGTCAGAGAGAAGGCTTCACCTCTTCTGCAGGTTGAAAAGAGACTGAGCAGTGTCTTAAGAGCAGTATATAAATTTTTGAAGGGCCATTACAAGGATGGCAGAGGCAGACTGTTCTCACTAGTGCCAGGCACTACAGCAAGGGTCAACAAACACAAACTGGAGCTTAGGAGGTTCAGGTTAGGCATTAGGAAACAGTGATTCTGCAGGAGGGTGATGCAGCCCTGGGCCAGATGTCAAGAGAGTCTTTATCCTTCATCATTTACAGGGTTCAGTTGTACAAAGCCCTGGTTATCCTGATCTAGTCCTGGGAATCATAGAATCTTCATGGTTGGAAAGGACCTTTGAGATCATCAAGTCCAACCAACCTGCTCCAGGGAAGGGTGGGCTGGAGACTTCCACGGGTCTCTTTCCACCAGCACTGTGGTGATTCCTATGGTTCAATTTCTTTGAGAGCTGCTTTCCCACGGAGGTACACTCTTCTTCAGGTTGTCACTTTTTTCATGGAGGAGAAGTTACTTTAACACTCTTGCAAGATTTTCCCCGCATGCTCCATACAAGGTCTCTGCCCTGTCACAAATTCCAGCCAAGATCCTTGTTGCACAGACAGAATTCCTCTTTGGTAATGCGGGGCCGCCGGTATCCTTGTCCTTCCTATAGGCTTTTTCCAGGGCTTTGACCTTGGTCCCACACTTCTCCAACCCCGCAGGACGGCAGCCCTCCC
Organism: Chroicocephalus ridibundus; assembly: GCF_963924245.1. Classification (NCBI taxonomy): domain Eukaryota; kingdom Metazoa; phylum Chordata; class Aves; order Charadriiformes; family Laridae; genus Chroicocephalus; species Chroicocephalus ridibundus. The sequence continues at coordinate 7,374,177 of NC_086300.1, read as the reverse complement.
ACATGAGCCTCTGCCTGGTTGTCGTCAGAACTGCGGTGAACAGAACAGTGACTGCAGGAGATAAAAGGAGGACACATCGCTTGCAGTGGATCTCACTATGGCTGGGGGTGTGGATCTGTCTTGGGGAGGATGCTGAACTGCAGTATCAGAGGGTCAATGTTGTTGTGACAGTAAAGCCTGACGTGGAGGCAATGAGCGAGGCAAGGTCCATGTGAAGGTCCGTGACAAGGACAGGACCAAAGATGCTGAATATCCAAAGTGGAAAGAAACATATCCCTGAGCTACATATGGAGGGTGTGGTGATGCATGGAGGCAGCAACGTGAAGATTATATGGGTGGGAAGGGAGCAAGAAGGGCCTACAAACAAGATAAGGGAGGTCCAACAAAACGCTACTTTTGTTTGCATGCTGTTGGCCTATCTGACATGAAATACGCTGGCTCAAAGTTAGCCAATCAGCCCTATTTGAACAGGTCTGAACTGGCACAAAAGGGTTATTCCAGCTCAGCACGCTGAGTCGTGAGGCTGTGGTATTTCTGCTGTGCCACTAAAAGCCCTCAAGTTAGATTTGGCGTATCACTGAACTGCAGTTTTAAATCACAACTTCCCCATGTACTTTTTCCTTTCGGGGAAAAAACAAGCATCAAAGGACTCTCTTAGGAGCTTCCCCTCCTACTCCTTCCATCTAATTTTTCAATTTGAAGGAATACATTGTATGCTAATTTCGCCTCCCTTCTCTCAGTTTCTTGCATTTGACTGATGCCTTTGGATACCGTTCCAGTGTCAGTGAATATGCAAATACAATTTTGTTTGTCTTGCCTTGGGACAATGAAGCCTTTGAAATGCAGATGTAGGATCTTCAATTTGTCTTGCTGTCTAAGAACCTACTTTCTCTTTAACTCTTAATTTTTGGTACAGTTCAGTAGGAGGGCTTTTCTCTTGTCTTTGACTTCGTTGACAACTAGCCATTCACTCTCGTTTAGACAAAATGGAATATATTTAACCTGATTGCTCTTTTTGTTTGCTGAACTACATCACAAATTATGTATTTCTATAATCCATTCTCATTTAATAGCAGCAAGACAGCTGTCTGTTGCTTCCCAGAATTACATGGTGTGCACAGTATACCTAAACATAGCTGAGAGATGAAGAGACTGTACAGAGCCCTCCTGGTTTAGACATGAGGACACAGGATTTTCAAATCTGAATCAAGTCCAAGAACTTTTAGGCTCTGTGCTGTGTCCCTGACTGTGGCCAGGAGAAATCTCTAAAGAAGATGGAGGAAAACAGGATGAGTAAAGAATGAAGCCCAGTCAACGAAGCACCTGTGTGCTTGCATAGCAGGAGGTACCAGTATTTGAGAAAGAACCAACACAGAAGAGGGCTACCCACGTGTCAGCAGAGATCTACCTGTCCCTGGTGACAGGACCTCCTGTCTCATGAAATATCAGTGTAGAAGAACTGGCAATCCTGGTGTTATGAACCAAACATGATGCTGTCTAGTGATGTGGTGTACCTCATGGTGCCCTCTGCACAGTGCTTTCACACCGTGAGAGTGGATACAGTCCTGTTTGAACTAACGCAGTGTGAGCTGCATGGCTGCACGGAGATTAAACCTCCTGTTGGCATATCATAAAACTTCCCATATCTTTCATGTGGTTGTTTCAAGAGAGGACTATCCAGCTGTGCTGGCCTGTCCACCCCTGAGACACCTCTCCTGATAGGGTACCTCAGTATGGTAGAAGCTAATCTGGCAGCTGCCACCTCAAGAACCAAGCCAACAGCCCATTGTGTCATCACTCTCCCCTGATTGAACACTTCAGTCTCATCAGCCTGGCTGGTGACTCACAACTTCCAGTGACCCAGGGATGACATCCAGCTTGCTGTGCTTCTACAAGGGCAGCGTGGTTGTTGATCAACTTGCTACAAACCATCTCCACTTTGCCCTTCTCCACAGCCACCCTAACCACTCCAAATAATTAATTTGGTTCTTAACGTCAACTTTCACAGGCAATTTCACCTGCCTTCCCAAGTCTGATCTCTTGACTAAAGTGATCTCTTTTTTCTCTTTACTGAAGAGGTATCAGTTACTCCAGAGATGTCTTCCTCCATGAGCCCCTGAACTGCAAGTTCTGGAGACCGGAAGAGCATCCTGGGCAAGTCTCCTACCTGCTTGTCCTGCTCACATGTTGATCCCTGAGTATCTTTAGGTGGACTTTTAATCCAGGATAACTGTTATGTTCTTCTGTCTCCTTTGTTTACTCATGAGACTTATTCTGACAAGCACACATGCAGATTATTTCTAGTCCTTGGGAGAAAATTTGACTGCATCTCATCATCCCATACAGAGAGAATTATTGGATTAGGTTAATTGGGTTTAGAAGAATGTCAAAAATTGAATTCTTACCTGAGTTGTTCTAGCTGAATTTTCTTATATTATATTATATTATAATATAATCCTCTGTGCAGCAAGTCAGGTTTTTATTTCAAGTGTAATTTTCATCTGTGGGTTTAAATGGTCTAAAGTCATCTCTTTTTGTTGTTGTTGTTGCTTCTGCTTATGTGGTGCAATGTTTGGAGAGGCTGGGGGGAACTCAAGACATGGGTCAAGAGGAACTGCAAAAAATGCATAAAGATCCACGGGATGTATTTACTAGTATGGCTTGGCTGCCGGAACTGAAGTTCACCCACAAAATCTCGAACACGCTGCTCTCCACCGTGGTGGTCAATCATCTTAAAATCTTAGCTTAAAAAAGACCCTCTTCCCTTCACCTTCCTCCATGAAGATATACCTAACTTCCCTCGTGCTCCTAAAACCTCCCATGATAAGCTTTTGCCCACACAACTGATTCCCCCACCCCAACCACTGACTGATCAAGCCCTGGAAGAGAATTTGATTGATCTTAAAAAAAAATCTGATAGAAATAACAATCTGTAATTGACCAGGATGTAAGAGCTAAGAATCAAAAAGTGGTTACACAAACCCCTATGAAATAGTCAGGATGCAGCTGTGATGATGAAATCTCTTCTCATGTGTGCAGAGGAGCCCACTCAGAGGGGACCCAGCAGATCCAGTGGAGCTACTGAGGGTTCACTCGTACCAGGGACAAATTTGCCCTTCCTGCAGCTTTATCTCCATGCTTGACTAACACCCACAGCAGGGGCTTCTCTTCTGCTAATTCACAATGAGCTACTGCAAAGTGCCAAGATCACATGTGGTTTCACTCTTGGCTTTCAACCCCACTTCCCGATTCCTGTCCTGCCTTGGATCGTTGCTTCTGTGCTGTCCCTATGGTCTGCCTGTGACCCCCAGAGAGGCAGAATCAAGCCTTATTTCTTTGCTCTCGCATTACCTGTTGCCTGATCAGTTACGCCATGCTGTCCTGCTTTGTAGGCCATCCACTCAGACAGGCTGAGAGAGTTGGAGTTGTTCAGCCTGGAGAAGAGAAGGCTCCGGGGAGACCTTAGAGCCCCTTCCAGTCCCTAAAGGGGCTCCAGGAAAGCTGGGGAGGGGCTGTTTGCAAGGGCATGTAGTGATAGGCCAAGGGGCAATGGTTTTAAAGGAGAGCAGGGCAGGTTTAGATTAGCCATTAGGAAGAAGTTCTTTACAGTGAGGGTGGTGAGACACTGGCCCAGGCTGCCCAGAGAGGTGGTTGGTGCCCCATCCCTGGAGACATCCAAGGCCAGGCTGGATGAGGCTCTGAGCGACCTGATCTAGTTGAAGACGGCCCTGCTCACTGCAGGGGGTTGGACTAGATGGCCTTTAGAGGTCCCTTCCAACCCAACACACTCTATGATTCCTCACAAATGCTGTATTCAGGGTTGTGTGTGACTGAACACTTCGGATCGTGCATTGCAGAGTTTGGTCACCGCTGCTTGAATCCCTCTCATGAGTCTTACCAGAAGTTTACAAAAGGAACCAGGAGCAGATTTCCAGCACAAATCAGGACTGGGGAAACAACGGCTACAACGGGAAACAGAAAACAAAACCTGACACGTAAAAAGTGCTTTAAATTAAAGAGATTCTTTTCAAAGACAATTTAGGGAAAGTTCTTGTGAGGCCCTTTTTCATACCTTTTAATTTCATGATATTTTTGTTCATTGTTGCTTCTCCAGAATTTAAGGATGCTTGGAACACATTTTTAAAAAGAAAAGGAAACGCTCTGTGTTTCACGGTAAAATTGCAAACCCTCTTAAATATATTTTCAAGAATAGAAACGGCCTTGTTAAAAGAAGGAACTGCCAGTGCAATGAAGGGTGAAATGCAATAGGAAACTGACTTGATAAAAGGATAATTCCAGTAAATGAATAACACTTCCTTCGTTGTATCACACAAAATACATAATGTTCAGTTTATAAGAATAGCAACCGCAGCCCATGTTCTGAATTGCTTTTCTGGCAATGGCAAACCTGGCCGGGAGCCTGTTGAGAGGACACTTTACCATTGAGTCTAGCTGAAGAGTATGAAGCTCCGTGATCAAAAGCAATCCTAGATGATCAGCACAGCTCAGAATTGTTTCAACTGAAGTCGTTAATGCCAGTGAAAACGTTACCGCCAATCAGCAAGAGGAGCATGCAGGTGAGTGTCCAGGGCCTGAGACTGCGCGGATGGGATTCATCTGCGTTCTGGAGAGATGTGAGATGTGAGCCAGTCACCCTAGGCTCTGCTCCTACTCAGTGAAGACAAACAGGCTCAGAGCAATTCATTTGGCCTTTCTTAGTGACCACGCACCCTTTGGGGGCCTGATTATTCCACTGACCATAAAGAGAGCACAGAGTAAATAGCTCAGGTGTGGACATTGAATTATTAGTTGAGGAAGCTCTGACAAAGAGCCCTCACTGTGTTAGGACTCCTTAGGAAGGATCTTTGACTACATGGCGAGCCTTGAATTTGATTATCTCTGAAGTGTACAGTTTTTAATGCTTGCCAGAAGGAATGGGGAATCCCACCTTTTCCTCCTGGCTGTAACTCTGACTTGGCTGGATAAGTCTCGTCCTCTGCTCTTCTTTTACTGATTACACCATGAAGGTGGTGAATTCAAGGCTCACAGAAAAGCTGTGGATCTGGGGAACCGAAGGGCAGGGTCTGCAGGATGGCAATCAGCCAGCACTGCTTCCTGAGCCCACACAGCTCCAGACAGCATCGCTGAGTGCCAGCCATGCCATTTTCCTACCTCCTTCAAGTGCCAAGCGTTGCGGTCCACCTCTAAAGGCACAGCTACCGGTGAGGACTCGTGGGTGCCCAAGCCAGATATGAATGCACTCCCATGACCATTGGAGTCAGAATAGACACGTTAACACTAGAAGCTATGCTGATCAGCCCTGCAAAGGAGAAAGGTGTGTGAACTGCCTGCCTCAATCATCTCCGAGACTGACACCAATGTATTCAGAGCCATGGGGTGAGACCCTGTGCCATTAAGCGCTTCAAATGGAAGGTGTTTTCTTAATCCCATGAAAATGTCTTTATTTGAGTAGGGATGGGAGATGCAATGTACTGATTTTAGAGGTTGGAGGCATTAGGAATGAGTATGTCAAGCAAGGCGATAATTTAGTCCTCCCACCTTAGAAGAGGCATCAAGGTCCTGCCGTAAATCTACATGGCATGGTGCTGGCAAGTGACAGACATTCATCTGAGAGTAGCCGACACTCGGGACACACTGTGTTCACTCTTATCCTGAAATTGGTGAGGGAGGAAGAGGAAGGCTCAGTCCTGCCAGGCCCTCTGAAGAAGTGGTCTTCTCTTTCAGCATGGCCAACCTCTTTAAAACACTTCTTCTAGCTGCTATGCTGGTGGTAGAAACAGCTGGAGCCCTTCTGAGGTCAGATAGTGGAATTTTAGCTAGAGGCATTTTTTTGTCTCAACAGAGATGCCGCTGGTTTGTTCGGCTGAAAGATCTAAAGTAGGGGCCGCTGCAGCAGAAATCCGCTTGCTTGGGCCAACCACTGCCCACCCACCCTGGAATTACTCCAACACACTCACTAGACCCCCCACCTCTTGTTTAATCTTTAATGCACCTCCAATTGCCCTAGGCTGGACACCGCAGCAGGGCAGGCGAGATAGGAGTGATGATTAGCTCCCTGACCCCGCGTGCTATGCTGGGCATTGGGAAATGTATGTCTAACGGCTGACCCTCCATCGATCCCGACTGTGTCCTCCGGGCAGAAGAAATCATTAGCAGCAGCTTACGATGGAGGGGTATGCAATACCTCTCATTCTGCTGGGTGTAGGCACATGAAAAAGCCACAGGCACAGCAGACCTGTCCTACCTGTTCTTGCTCCCCTGGCTCTCAGTTTGGCTGCTCTTAGGTATCGAGTGTAATAAGGAAGGGGGGAGGGATGAAAAAGTGTGCCCTGGACATAGCCCCTTTGGTGCTTGCCTAGATCCTTTTCTTCCTGTGATACCCATCCTGTGCCACAGAGAAGCTGCTCTCGCACTAATAGGACAACTGTCCTCTCTACAATCTGTCTACAACCCCTGGCGTCTGCCCAGGCACTAGCGCAAGATCCTAGAAATTCCAGGTGCAAATCTGGAGACAACTGCATTTCACTGCTTACCCAACCCCTAAAATCTATGCTCAATTTTGATGGAAGACTGTGCTAGAATGGAAATGCACACAGGGAGTGGAAAAGATCAGGAGAATCACTGGCCCCCACCAAAGATGAACTTCTCCAAAGCTAGAGCAATCCAAGATCTGAGGTCCTCATATACGACAAAAAGTGGGGTTGCCAACAACAGCGAGGGAACTCAGACCAGAACAGACAACAGAAAATAGCAATAGAAATGGGTTTTACGGCCAATAAGGGAACTTCTCTCTGACCAATGAGTAAAAGGAGCATTTGGGAACAACAAAAGAAGGGGTTGAGAACATAACTGTGGAAGAAGAAAGCAAAAAGAAAATTAAAAGACGAATGAGCTTAGAAGATATCTGGATAGCTCCATTGCTATCATGTCCCATGGACTAGATACCAGCAGTGCTTCCTAGAGACCAGAATAAAGATAAATTTCCCTAAGGGAAATAATTTCTATAAGAGAAAGCAACTGGTTAAACAATACTGGGTTTTGTCCAGGTTTCATCCAGGGTCCATCTGGTGGGCACCGCTCTGTGTATGAATGAAGCCTCAGTGGTGATACGAGAATAGACTTACATGGCAGGAAGAAATTACTCAATTGAAAAGATCATTCAAGATACCAGTGCAAGAGCCTGGAGTAACAAGAACTTTGTTGAGAGACTTAATGAAGTCATGCGTGGTAGTACCAAGATCAGTAACACTTGAATCAATTAATTGGCCGCTGAAATAGAAATGGATACATGGAAATCACCATGCTCAAAGCAGCCTTAGGCAGACAGGCTTGGGATGGGGAGGTAGACCTTTTCCACCTATGTCAGATCCAACAGAGGACACTTACTACAAGGCTAGTGCCTATTCCAGGGGGAGTGACTGAAGCCCCTGAGGATATGCAGGGCATATCCTCTAATTTGCTCCGTAGTCTCTGGGTTCTCCACACTAGCTCTTGGCCACAGATGAATTTCTCATCTGCTCCTCTGTTCCTCCTCCATATGGGAAAGGGTGGCTGCTGATGGCTGTGCCCTTGTTTGTCATCCAGCAAAACACAGGAGCAATTACATACTGGATTAAAAATATTTATGTCTTTTATTTGTAATTTCTGACAAGCAAGAATCGATATGCTCAGAAAATTTCTTTCAGGGTTATAGCCCTCTCCTTGTACCAGAGAGCGGTAACACACATAAGAAATTACCCTCCTAAGTAGCACCATTATGGGTGCCAAACTTATTAACAGCTAGCCGCTACCAGACTGAAGCAATCTGATGGCAACAAGCCTTCTATATTTGTGCAGTTCCCATCCTCTTTCTCCCCCCTAGTCTTCCCACACTCTAAACATCTCACTTCTGTTTTTCATGGCTGCTTCATATGAAGTTTCAGATCTGTTCAGGGGTTGACTCTACTCATAAGCTTTTCTTCTCCCCTGATGCTTTCCAGAGACAAACTCCAAACTGATAGCAGAAGGCACTGTTAGGAGTTTGTAAATGTACATCTTTCCATTCTGTCCTCCTGAATTACATCTCTTTTCTATTACACCTTGTCAAGGACATAGAGACATGCCCCAGGATATCACTATTACTTCTGTCTTGGCAGTGCCTCCCAGCTTTGTGCTATTAACACATTAAATTAAGACACTGCTGACATGGACTTTTCAAGAAGAGATCATACCAAAGCAGCTCAGCTCCAGTGTGAGGGTAACAAGCCTGGTGGCTAAGAGAGAAGCAAGAGGATTCCTATATCGTGTTTTCACTTGTCAATAAAGTGGGTTAGAAAAACACAGGTTACCTCCAATGACAATAAGGTGTCTGCAGGGAGTGATTATGAAGTTTCATTATGAAACTTCATGCCACGCTCCTAGTTCAGTCCTGGTTTCGGTATTATGAGAATTTGCATTAGGTAATGATAAGGATACTGGAATAAAGAATACCTTTTCTGAACCTATAGGTGATGGCAACCAAGCAAAGTCTTCCTCCATGTTAAAAGCCAAGATAAGAACTCATTTCAAATGAGCTCAGATTTCAGGGGTTTTTAGGAAAACAGCTGTTTCATCAAACTGTTCAACTGGTCTATCACAATTGTCCTCTCATAAATCAGTGTTTTAGACAAATCCCACTTCTTCTCTTTGTTCAGTTTGATCAAACTCCTTTGCTTGGTACTGAGATCAAATATACAAACCTACAGCCACTCGCATCACTTTTTTTTCTCTCCCTTTTTATTCCAAGGCACTGATATTTTCAAGGCATGCAGGGCAGTTTGATAAGAACTGAATGGTGGTGCGATATAACCACCCAGACCGAGCATGATTTAGGATGACAAGCACAGTTCCATAAGCGTCTTCCTGGATGTGGATAATGCAGAACAAGTAGGGCAGGGGTTCAGCCATATCTGAAAGAAGGTTGAGGGAATGCTGCTTCATTGTCCATATTGCCCACGGCACCATGCTGTCCACCAACGTAGGAATTTTCTTGCTTTTGCTCTCCGCCTGCTTGCCCACGTGGTGTAATTTGTCCATTACTTTATCCTCCTTTATCTGACCATGTCTTCCAACTGTGGAGTTCACACAAGAATCTCCCAACTTTCTCTTCCATTTCTCGGTTTGACATCTTAAGTCATGCTAGCCTTTAGCTCAAAAGGATTCCCTACTGTTAGATTTATCTGCTGGAAAGAAATTGTTCTTCTTTGTTACTGTGTACTAAATGCACCCTGAGAGTGGAACATCAAAAACCATTCTCGTATCATCAATTCTGAAATTAGCTGTTGACCTTGATTTTATTATCATGATTTACCCTTCTTCCCAGAAGGGTAAGAATTCCACCTCCATTTCTCTTTGTGTATGCCCTATTTTGGTAGGAGCATCTTCAGTCCATCCCAGCATTGCAAAGGACAGTGATGGATACTTCTATGCCCCACCACAGTTTTTGTCAGCCCCAAATCCACATTTCATATTTTATCCCTAGAAGATGTAACACTTCTATTTTTTGGGTCTTCTTTGGAGAATTACCAAGTCATCAAATATTTACCGGTTAGAAAATAATCTCCATTGCACAGAGAATGCAATAGAATGAGTAGAGAGAGATCAGTTTAAATCAGGGGTGATTTTGCTATGTAAGACATGGGTGTCCAGTCTAAGCCAATATCAAAATCTTAGACTGATAAGTGGAACACCTGTTGTTTCAGTTAGCAAGGCAAACTGAAATGGAGTTAAGACCAACATTCTATGATTCTGTGATCCCTCATGTGCAGGGAACAGAGATCTAGAGGGGTAGCGGCTATAGTGAAAGACAGCCCTTCATAGGAAACTATATCTGTGAGACTGAGAAATAATGTAAAAAAATAAGGAGAGGGGAAATGATGTTTTAAAAAAGTAAATGTCGCATCCATGTTGTCTCCTTCAAGAAAGCTAGAAGATATAAATCCCGTGAGGTATATGTCATGTGGGTGCTTAAGATGTATGATTTATAAAGAAGTGGTTCTGCCTTCGAGTTGAGATGAGTTTGGGGTCTTATGTTTTTTAGAAGTGAGTTTGCTGAGCTGCAGGAGTTGCAGGGGCAGCTGATACTGCGAAGTCAGGGCTGAAAAAAAGATGTTCCTCCAGTAGAAGCTGATGAGGATCTCTGCGACGTGGGAAGGACCATGTCCAGTCAACCAGCCACAGGAAATTTCTTCCTGTCACAACTGCAGTAAGAAGCAAGGCACTTAAATTTCCATAAAATCAACTTCAGTTGGGCATTCAGTTTTGCTTTGGGTGGTGGGTGGTTGTTTTTTTTTTCCCCTACCAGGACAATGAAAGAAATTGCCTAGATAACTGTAGAAACTCTTTCCCTGTTATCTCTGTTCAAGCCACAGGCTTGTCTTATCTTCCCCACAATACGCGGCTCCTATGAGCTCTCCATTCCCCCCATCCTGTTCACTCCCTCCCTACGTTTTTGTATTTCGATAAGTAACGAGGAATCCAATAAAGACTTCTGCAGGAATTTGCAGCAACACATTCCTTTTCCGTCATCATCTGCACTTTGAGAAAAGCTCTCCTCTTATATATCTCTTCTGACAGAATACGAAACCACAAGTATTTTAAGCTGAGACAAAGAAAGTAGAGGTCTGTAATCCAAACTGACAGCAACATTATTAATCAGGGAAGAAGAGGCTGAGCAGAGCAGATTGCTCAGAGATGGTGTTGGGAGGGGGCTCCCAGGTAGCTCTGGGCACCGCGGATGGGCTGCAGAGCCTCTCGCCCAGAGGACACCACAGCAGTCCCCAAAGGCAACTGTAGGAATGGAGATACAAGACCACCCGGTGTTGAAGCACCCCCACTCCCAGCATCTGCTTTTCTTCAGAGCCTAGTCTGAATGCTTTGATCGGATCACTGATGCAGGGGAAAAAGCGGGGCAGGCACTCTTTTTTCAAAATATAAGAT